>NC_041391.1:716646623-716704229 GCF_002162155.2 Triticum dicoccoides | reverse complement strand
CCGTCCCACGCTCTCGCCGCGCCGGCGGCCCTCCCCGTCACCCTTGCCGCCTCCCACGACGCGCCTCACCTGTGCGCGTCTCGCTATCCCCACGAAGCCCTCGCCGGCACGCTCCTGGCCTCCCTCCCCGCTCCCCCCATGGCAGACCATAAGCGCGCACGAGGGGCGGCATCAACTTCACTCACTGGTGTGTTATCTTCTCAATCGTCCTTCATTCCTATTGACTGGAAGCAATCTTGTCGATTTCATTTATTTGATTTTGATTGTTCGTCGCCACTCTATTGTAGATGAAATAACCTCCGCTGCCCGTGGCTCCCTGACTCTCTGATGGCAAGAACAGGCACTTGTGGCACTTATACAAGTCAACAGCCTGTACTCTAATGGTGCACAAAAGGGCTGTACTCGATTAGTCATTTCGTCAGATTTTAATGTGAGTCCTTACTGACAAATGCATGCTAGATTCATCAGTGCTCCACTGGTCCTTTCTCTGCAGCTTCCTTTTGGGTGTATTTTCTAGGCACATAGTATAATACATGATACATAAGGGCAACATGAATAGATTGAAATACTAAAATTCACTATTTGTAATGGATATGTCGTCTCCTTGAACAGATATGAGCAGCTGGTAGTATTTGTTCATCGCCATTTTTTGCATATAGGGGTAGTAAATAAATGTCTTCATACGGAATTATACATCAAAGGTGTGCTACAGTACTAAAGATATATTTATTTTCCCATTTTTTGGTAACCGTCGCAAAGGACGGACACATATACAACAAGTATATTATTTCACCTGTTGAGCACTCATAATTGAACCCATACAACAAGTATATTTAGTTCTTTCTTACAAGTTGAATATTTGCATAGTGATTTTGTATTAACTATAGATTCCCCTCAGCTACTGGAAGGTCCTAATTGCAATTCTGAGCACTCCTGATTGTACCCATACAACAATTCTTATAGTTCTTTCATAACAGTTGAGTATTTTCATATAGATTCTGTACTAATAGAGATTGCCATCAGCCAGTGAAATGTCCATTTTTTTTGGATCACCTCAACTTTGCAACTCTGATCTATCTGTAATATTTTTCGAGTTATCAATATTGTATCCATAACATGGGGAATATTCATTGAATTAAATCCGAGTCTACACGTGATATTTTTATCTCTGTTTATCCCATTTGTTGAGCAATGATATTATTTTTTAAGGCTGCTTGTTGAGCAATTCCATGGAAGACCCGTGTTCACACTGAACATTGTATTCGTACGCTTCCATGTATTAAATTTTATATATTTTTTGGTTGATGCAAGCCTTCTTGTTACCTGAATGTTGTTTATTCTGCAATACTTGTCTTACGTACAATCCAAGCTTCGACTCAAAGTCTGAAGTTGTTGGCTATTTCAACCCCTCCCCTGTAGTTCATATAGTCTTAGATTTGGATTTAGAATCTCTTTTTATTCTGCAACCAAAGTGTTAGTAAAGTATACTGATTAGCACCTGCAATCTTTTGCAGGTTTTCATTTTATGTCTGATTTGTTTTCATATTCACTCACCCTCGAATCAGTGACAATTGACAATTTGGAGATACATATACAATAGCTAGCTATTGACAAGCCTGATTTTATGTTTTTTCTCGAGGGTCTCAATATCAATCAAATATTTTGATTTTTAGCTGAATGATGGAACAATGGATAGTGGTGCTTAATCTCGAACTAGGCCACTGAAAGCTTATTTACATATATACTTTTATGTTTCCTCAAAGTGGTCGGACCCTTCCCCAGACCCTGCGCAAGCGGGAGCTACATGCACTGGGGCTGCCCTTTTTTTTATGACTGACTTTATGCTCTGCTAATTCTGTAACGACATGTTAGATTTTTGCTACATGTGTGAGGTGCTATGTTTTGTAATGGCATGTCTTCTAGGCGTCAGGGAACGATTTGCTGCGACCACAACTAACATGCAATATATTTGTTTACAGCTCAGCATTCCTTCTTTTCTGTTGAGTTTTGTTGATATAGCAATTAACATGCAATGATCTATATTTATATTACTTCCGAAGTTGCATGTGCACGATTGCTGGGTTAGACTGTTAGTATAAGGAACTATTTGTATATGAGAAAAGAAAGCATTGCTTTAAAAATTAACCTATGGGTATGGTTTATCTTAGTTGTTGGTCTGCCATTTGAGGGCATGAGCACGTGAACATTTTCAATGTACATATGATTTATACTTTCTTGATCAATAATAACAGACATGCCAATGAAAGTAACTGTCAAATGGGAGGTTTGGAGTATGATATTTGGTCTATTCACATGCCATTGGCCCTGCTTTGATCAACACACGATTCTTGCTGACTTCTTACATATCCTGATGCACCAGCCACATGCACATGCGCCTGCACCTGGTCTTGTTTTCATATATGTTACAGGTCATAAGACACTCCATTTTTTATTTGCCACATTTCTATCCATGTTAAATCTGTGGTCATTTCATTTTTTTTCTTGGTTCTGGAGCAAATTATGCTTCCGCTAAATGCAGTTACAGCAGGTCAAAAAACTAAATACAGTTACACAATAAAGTTTGAGGAAGATGGCTTTCATGATCACATTTATTTCCTCCTTATTGCTTTATACATTCAGAAGTTATGCTTGACAAGACAACTTATTTCTCAGACTAAACCATATATGTTAATACATTGATTTATGCTACAACAACGTAATTTTGGAATGTATAGCTCCTAAAAAAGGGCAACCTGGTGCATGTAGCTCCCGCTTGCGCAGGGTCCAGGGAAGGGTCCGACCACTTTGGGTCTATAGTACGCAGCCTTTCCCTACATTTCTGTAAGAGGCTGTTTCCAGGACTTGAACCCATGACCTCATGGTCACAAGGCAGCAGCTTTACCACTGCGCCAAGGCTCCCCTTCGGAATGTATAGCTCCTAAGTGCCGAATACATGAGACTGAATTTGGTTATCCAGAACATGATTTGGTCTTATTGATAGCAATGTGAACCTTTGAAAAATTGTTTTAATTCATTTGTCTTCTCTTAGTGGACCTGGAATCTTTCTATGGCCTTTTTTCCTAGGGCTGCATTATTTGATTTAATCCTTTTTTGCCCGAGCCGAAGGATCTAATGAGAAACTGTTGGTTCACAATCAACCCTTGGAAGTGTCAACATCTAGATCGACAAATTTTACAGCAAGGTTGTCATTAAATTCTTTTGAGCCCCCTATAGAAGTGAAGTTATTTCATGTAATTATAATTGTGCTTGCTATTTATCAGGTGACTGGAATTTTCAGCTGCGGCGGTCGACATGTGCCTGAGAAGTAGGTGAGACGGCACTAAGGCTCAGATGGAGGTGACACTGCCTGTCGCGGCATCTCCAAGATGGAGATGGAGCTAGGACCTGGACGTAGGCAGGGACAACGCAACTTGTCGTGGTGTCGGCGGCGGAGGACATGCAGCGGGTTATGGGGTTTGGGTAGAGGTGGGTTAGATGGATGACGGCGGCAGCAGCGGTACCTCGGGCAGACCAGGGCGGCAAGGCTGCAACGTGGGCGGTCGTGTGTGTTGGCGTAACGGACCCGACTGAAGAGAAACCTTTTTGAGCCTGAAATAGTCGCTCTCAATTGTAACCATAGCAGCTTGGCACGGTTTTGAAGGATCAGAGTTGCTTGTGTGTTGTATGACTCAGTTTTTTCTTGCAAATTTAAGTCCTTTGTTTGCTCTATATGTTGAAGACGTTCGTTCTACACGTCTTCCTACGGGTTTTGAAGAAATAGAGTTGCATGGTACGACATGGTGAAAAGAGAAGATGCACATGATGAGATGGAAACGAACTATGTGTTTTTTTATCTGTAAGTAGCAACGTAGGTTAAGTCTCGTTACTGGACCGAATCATAACACTCAACACGTGCGTTGCATGTGCACATTTACTAGTCAAGTAAAAACGTCCGCGTAATCAGGATCTGCCTGATCGCTATCAACGGGGGACAAATTTGTTAGGGGGTGGTTTTCTAAAAAGATTGGAAGATCCGGTCAAAGAAGGTGATAGCCCTGTTCATTCGTTCCCATGGTTCGATCCTTCCCAGTAAAACGCGGCGTGTTCGAATGATGATCTCGCCCCCCTCGTCCCCCCTTGGATCCGGCCGCTGAAGAAAGGCAGATGTCCTAGCCCCTTGCAGCTAGCTGGTAGTAGGCCTCCCCAGTTACAACATGGGATCGTTACACTGACGTCACACATATTCTTGTCTTTCCTTTATATTTTCAAAAAAGAAGATACATATATTATGGAAAAATAAATAGTAAATGTGCTGTAAAATGTTCGGACGATTTTTAGAAGATGTTTCTCCCATTAAAAAATGTATGAAGATTTAAAAAATGTTCAGATATTTACGTGACAATTAAATAAAATAGTAAAATACACCGAAGGCCCTAAAAGTTTGAAATCGTTCACCGCAGGGCCTAAATGTGTGTAAGTCATTCACCGCGGGTCCTAAAGTATTCCAGATGTGTCAAGTAGGTCCTAAAAGTCGCGGGTCAAATTCACATATAGGACCTACGGTGGACAATTTTCAACTGTTAGGACCTACTTGATACACTTGAAATACTTTTATGACCTCCAATGTATTTAACTCTAACTAAAATGTTATACAATGAAACAAAAGTTGCCCAATATGTGTTAAAAACGAAACTTTTAACACATCATCTCTTTCAGATGCATACATATATACATCTCTTTTTATGACACACGAATATGCATCAAAGTACATCATGTCTTTAAAAGAAGTTGTAGCCTTGTCCTTGAAAGAATTGGTTCTTCCATAGATTTTACAGGAATACCTCAATGAATACGTTTGGATACGTCTATTTTTCCGACAAGTATTTCCGGACGGAGGGAGTAGTACGAACCAGAAATGTAAATTTTGCATCCACCAAAAGAACTTGCAATATTGTTCCAAGAAGAGATGATGATAATAATTTTATATATCAGTCAAAAAAAATGAGGAAATTGACTATTTATTATTAAGTTCGTCGGACTTTGATTATAACTACAAAGTTGATTTCTTCTTGACAAAAAATGTCTAGGGACTAGATTGTGAGAGATGATTAGTGCTATTGAAAAAGAAGAAGATCCCGCATACACACGTCGTATACATGTACAAGTATAAGGATGGTGATCGGCCCATAACTATCTACATCGGTCCATGCCTCCATCTACCGAGCCGTGCAACTCATCAGGCAGCGCCGCCGCCTCCTCGACCCTAGGCGACGAATTCATCATCTGGTGCCCCGGCCGCCAGCCGCCGGCAAATCAGGTCCCCATCAGTTCCTAACTTTCAGCGAACATCCAACTAGCCGCTCACAATTCGTCGATGTTGTTTCTAATCTCTCCATTGTCAATAGTAAAAAAAAACACAATGAAAATCGTTGCACCTAAGAAAGGATCGTAGCAAATCCTACAGAAAAATAGGATCGCGACATCTAGCACCTAAGAAAGGATTGTAACATATTTTTTTTCCTTTCCTGCTCCATAATTTTTCTCTCTCATGGAGTGATCGATCAGTATCTGTTCCATGTGTAGCAATCGATCTGTATATGACCTGTGTACAAGTGGGATCTTTTTCATTTTCCCCTAGCATTGATCATCTCTCACGCTCCAGTCCCTGGTTATTTTGTCAAGAAAAAAATAAAGAGTCAATTACATCACAGGTGACTAAACTTGGCACAAAAAGTCAGTATAGTGCTGAAACTTGTGGCATACGTTGATCTGGTTACAAAACTTGGCTTGATTGTTCATATACGGTCAGAATCACGTTTGGATACAAATAGAGGGCTGACTGGGATCGCCAGCGTGGCGACGGGCCCATTGTCAGTGGCTGCAAGGCGCGGGCAGAGGCGTCTGGCCTGGGTGTTTGCAGAAAACCCCCTGAAAGCTTTATTTTTTGTCACGAAAAAGCCCCTGCACAGGCGGGAGAGGTTTGGCCTGTTAGTTATGCGGCTCCGCATATGGCTGAATTAGTTTACCAAAACCCTCCCTCGTCGACTCCCCCGCCTCGTGCTCTCCTCTTGTGTCTCTCCTCTTGATCGTTTGCAGGCGACGGCGACGTCGATCGGGGCGACGGCATTGATCGGCGGCGTCGATGACGATGGAGCCCCGTCGGCGAGATCCTGGGGAACCAGCCCCTGTGTATGGTGAGCATGCCCTCTATCTCTCTCTCTCTCTATCCGCCACCTCTTCCCTGTTTATGTTAGGGTTTTAGTCAATGTGCTTGAATCGGTGAAAATCTTTAGATTGGTCTTGATTTCGTCAGTGGATGCTTGCTAGATACACTAACGTAAGAAGTCCCCTTTGCATTCATCCGTATGTGGGCTGTGTATAGGATTTCTCCCGGTTCCAAAAGGGCTCTGTTTTCATGATCTAAAATATTCAGATTCTCTGAATAACTAACCCCCCGTGTATAAGATTATTAGAACATGTTTGCTCCAGTGAAACCATTGGATGTGGTACAGCAGCTTCTATTTCTGATGAAATTGTACGTAACTGAATTTTTGACACTTGCTAACTGAATGTTTGACAATTGATAACTGAATGTTTGGACAACAGTAGATATTTGAAAGTTAGGAATTTTAAGCAGTAAGCAGTGTTAACTACAAATCCAGTAGTTAGTTCCATTATTTGTGACTGGACATGACAGAATCGTAATGGAATTTGACATTAGTGTTAAATGAAGATGTGCATTCTCAACTGAATTTATTTTGGTTGTGAGAACTATAGATCCCTGCTTTTTTTCTTTGCACTAAATTGCAGTTGCATGCTGTTTTTGGCACTATGAAGTGAACATGTTAGCTGTTGTAAGCATAATTAATTGAAGATGTGTATATTTTACTGAATGTTTTTGCATTCTCTACATTGTAGGTGATTTTGATGGGCGGTTCACGGTTGAAATTCATCACAAAGGATTTTTCTATGGAGCTGGGCCGCTGTGCGCCGCCGCTGGGCCGCGGGGCCGCTGCGCCGCTGTGGAGCCGCCGCCGCCGCGCCGCTAGGCCGCGGGGCCGCTGCGCCGCTGCTATGGCGACGCCGCCGCCGGCGTGCAGCCGCTCTGATGAACCAAGGGAAGAGCCGCCACTCTGCTATGGAATTGGGGATCGCGGGTTAGTGATTTTGGACAGACAGAATTCAGGTCGTGGGGTTTTTTGTGACAAAAATAAAGCTTCCAGGTGGTTTTCTGCAAACACCCAGGCCATACGCCTCTGCCGTGCCTTGCAGCCATTGACAATGGGCCCGTCGCCACGCTGGCGATCCCAGTCAGCCCTCTATTCGTATCCAAACGCGATTCTGACCGTATATGAACGATCAAGCCAAGTTTTGTAACCAGATCAACGTATGCCATAAATTTTAGCACTAAACTGATTTTTTGTGTCAAGTTTAGACACCTGTGGTGTAATTGACTCAAAAATAAACTTTGTAGTTATAATCAAATTTCAACGAACTTAATAATAAATAATCAATTTCCTCAAAAAAAATTGCTTCTTCAGTGGTCAGCTGAGCGGAGTGGGGTCTGTCCACCGCTTCTCTCCGCAGCAGCATCCACCACTACTCCGCCCCCCTCCCATATCTCCTCCGGCGAGCCCCACGCCTCGCTCGCCGGATGTCGGTGGACCCCGATGCTGACCCCCTCCGCCGGCACCCCGCCGCCTCCACCTCCCTTCTCCCGCTCTAGCCCCGCCCCCAGCACGACCTCCTGCTTCCTCCCCACCCTCACCCGCCACCGCCGTCGCCGACGATGCCTCCCCGTCCCCAAAGCCGCCGCCTTTCCGCCCCGGCGCGCGGCAGCCGCGCTCTCCGCCAGCAACCTCCCCGCCCCCGAGCAGACCCCCTCCACCTCCGCCTCCCCCGCGCGCCCCTCCCCCACGGCCTTCACCGCGGGGGGCTACCGCGCCGGCGGGCCAGGGGGCGAGGACCCGCTGGTCTCCAAGCTGCGGACCCAGCTGGGCGTCATCCACCCGCTGCCGGCCCCGCCCCCTCTCCCGTCCCTCCCCCGCTCCGTGCTCGGCCTCTTCGCGCTCTTCTTCTTCGTGGGCGCGGCCTTCGACAAGCTGCTCACGCTGCGCCGGCGCCGCCGCGCCGAGCGCGAGGTCCGGGTGAACGGGTCGTGGCCGCAGGTGCCCACCTCCGGCTTCTCGCTCTTCCTGGAGGAGAAGGACCTGCAGCGCAAGGAGTCGGTGGAGTGGGTCAACATGGTGCTCGGCAAGCTCTGGAAGGTCTACCGCCCCGGCATCGAGGGCTGGATCGTCGGCCTGCTCCAGCCCGTCATCGACAACCTCCAGAAGCCGGACTACGTCAACCGCGTCGAGATCCGGCAGTTCCACCTCGGCGAGGAGCCGCTCTCCGTCAGGAACGTCGAGCGCCGGACCTCACGCCGGGCCAACGACCTGCAGTGAGTCTCCTCTTCTTCGTGTCAGCGAGTTCTTAAGCATAATTCAGTCACCTGCACTTGATTTGGGTGGAAAATTTACTTTCATCATTAGACCAATGGTAGGTTCATTCAGACATTGGTGTTAGAAACTATCCAAACAGTTTCAGACTCTCAGTGTGATTGACAGCACCATTTGGAGCAGAATGGGGAAATCTGTGGATTTATGATAATGATCATAGTTTTAGTTTTTCTTTAGGGAAACAGGGTGTATATTAGTCTGAGAATAATTAATCTTTGTGCAATATATTACCTACGTCTCAAATTACTTGTCTTAGATTTGTCTAGATACGGATGTATCTAATGCTAAAATGTGTCTAGATACATCCATATCTAGAGAAATCTAAGACAAGTAATTCGGGGCGGAGGGAGTGTCAGTTAAGATCAATAAGCAACTGTGTGATTGCTTTACAGATGTGGAAGCAGACTACCTCATGTACTTGATTCATATTACTACGATGTGGGTGTTTCTGTTAGTCATTGCTGCGAGAATTGTGTTTATCTTACTGTTATTACCCATTGGTAAAGAAAATAAGTTAGAATTGGTTAACTCAGTTGTGTGTTTCAGGTACCAAATCGGCATCCGTTATGCTGGCGATGCACGCATGGCATTGGCTCTCTCGTTAAAGTTCAGTGCTGTGCCAATTGTCGTGCCGGTCTGGGTTCGAGATTTTGATATCGACGGGGAGCTGTGGGTTAAACTAAGGCTTATTCCGACAGAACCATGGGTGGGAGCTGTGTCTTGGGCATTTGTGTCGCTCCCGAAGATAAAGTTTGAGCTGTCGCTGTTCCGGCTCTTCAATCTTATGGGTATGTACTTCCTCTGTCCTGGTTTATTAGTGCCCTCATATTTTGGGTCAATTTTGATCATACATTTCATTAATAAAATATGAATTATGCGTAGTAAAAATAATATCATTGAAAACTTCTTTCAAATATGAACCCAACGCTATAATTATTGTGACATATAACTTATATTTTGATACTCATATATGGTCAAACTTTAGCCAAAATCCGAGGGGGACTGATAAACCCAGACTTATACAACCTTACTGTTCCCATTTGCAACTTATACCTATTTTAGTGATTTTGAGGTCGATTAGCATGGGCTATCGAAAGACAGAATATGGTTGGAACATCTTAACCAATTTAACTTATTTGCAACATACGTGGTAGAATATCATAATTTAGGATTATTCAGTTGCTTTCTAAGATTGGGGTGTGTGGCAGTTCAACTAAACTGAAGAAATATTACCCTCCTCTCTTCTGCGCTTTATAAAAAATGGAAGCTATATTACCCTCCTCTCTTCTGCGCATATGTCTAGTATTCATTCCTGCGGGCATTGAGATGGTTGAAAGAAAATGAGAGGATACTCTTAGGACTGTACATTTTCTATGTCTTAATTTAGTGGTTTTCTGCATGCAGAACACTGTCAATATGTTATACTCCCTCCGTCCCAAAATAAGTGCCTCAACTTAGTACAAGTTGTACTAAAGTTGAGACACATATTTTGGGACAGACTACTGCCACTTATGTGTTCTGTTTCCTATTCATAAGCTCTTGTAGTCTCGTTCACACTCTGCTGGGTGATTGTGAGCTCATATTTTTCTCTGTATCTCTTTGATGACATGGCCAGCAATTAATTTGATTCTTTGCTAACAATGTGCTAAAAAAATCTCTGCATGTACACGTTGCTCGTCTCCAACAGCAATTCCTGTTCTGTCAATGTAAGCTCTATCATCTAAAATATCTATGCTGAATCATGGTTACATACTGGTGTTGATACATTTGGAAATGCCTGTTGATGCATTTATTCATTTTGTAGTTACTGTTTTTTTGTTCTGCCAAGATGATGTACTCTGTTTTCTTGTTTACTGCATGGTTCTAGAAGATCAAATACTGATCTATGTGTATAGAACAGTTGCTATAAATTAGTTGAGCTACCAATGTCACTTTTGATCCCAACTTGTACTTTTTTTATGAACCACTTGACTTAATTGGCTACTGTAACTTATTCTCTTCATGAATAATTGAATATGAATAACAACAGATAAAGGATTCTGTTAGTAGTTGTGGTTCAGATTTCCAGAACATAGACGGTGTTTTGGATTCAGTGGTGAACACATTTAATTGAAGACTTGAAGTCCCATTACATTGCTTGTATCATGTTTCAGGACAATTCTATAGTCATGCCCAGATTTCATGCCTTCATGCTCAGCTCTTTCTCGGAGAAAAAAATAACACTTTTTATGCTTTGATAGAAAGTTCGCGTACCCTTATCTAGTGACCTAATAAGTTACTTGTGATTTCTGCTACTAGATTTCTCACGAAACTTCTGACGGAAGACCTGCCACGTCTCTTTGTCCGGCCCAAAAAGATTGTCCTTGATTTTGAGAAGGGGAGAGCTACGGGACCTGTTGCGGGAGATGTTGCAAGCGACATAATTCAAAATGTTGCAAGCGGTATAATGCAAGGAGTTGCAAGTGACTTAGTTCAAGATGTTCAAGATGGAAACAAGGACTTTGTTGGAGAGCTATCTGTGACACTAGTTGACGCTAGGAAGCTTAGCTTTGTCTTGTTCGGTAAGGGCTCTCTGCTTTCACTTGTGTCTGATTTAGCATCTGTTTTATTTAGTTTAGAGCTGACATCCAATTCATTTCTGTATACCCAATGGTGTACTGCCTTGTTGCGTCAGGCAAGAAAGTGCTCTAACAAATTTCCGCATTTAGAGCACGATAGGCCTTGGCAAACACTTGAGCCGGGTTTGAAAAGGACTCCCCACCTCCCACCCCCTCAAGGGCTGAAACAGTTAGCTCTGGCCCAGCCTATAGTGCTCCTGGGTTTTTCTGGTTTGGACTTCGTGCTCTGGTCCATATTAAAGCAGTGGTATACCGATGAAAGGTTCTTCACAGTCGAGTTTGTACTTATATTGAGTCTCTCTGTTTTCAAAAGCCGGCATAAATTAAATTAAATTAAATGCATTGATTCAATCACACATAGGCTAAAAGAGGCATTAAAAACAGTTAATTTTTGTCACAAGCCTTTGTTTCGTGTTGACGAAGCTTTGGGGCACTTCATTTCACTTGCAGGGAAGACAGATCCATACGTTGCCATGATTCTTGGTGATCAAGTCATAAAGAGCAAGAAGAACAGCCAAACAACTGTGACTGGCCTGCCAGAAGAACCAATTTGGAATCAAGTAAAGCTCTGACGAACTTCTGCTTCACACTCACTTGCTCTAACTGAAATATTTCTCATATCTGCTGCCATGCTTATAAACACTCCACATGAACCAGGATTTTCATATGCTGGTCGTAAACCCTCGCAAGCAAAAGTTGTGTATTCAAGTGAAGGACACGGTTGGTTTCACCGACATCACTATTGGCACTGGAGAGGTATGATCTGACTGTCAACAGTTTTGTTTCTCCACTCTCACTATTTTGTTGCATACTCTGCCTATTCATTTGCTTTCTGGTTCAACACACAGAGATTGGGATGATTCCAGTTAGATGGTTTTATAACTGCAAGTGAGATGAACTTCGCTGCTAATATTCTTTTCAGGTTGATCTAAGCTCACTCAAAGACACGGTACCCACCGACAAGATTGTCACGTTATACGGCGGGTGGGGCTTCTTCGGAAAGCGGTCATCCGGCGAGGTCCTCCTCCGGCTCACATACAAAGCGTACGTCGAGGACGAGGAAGACGAGACGGTCAAAACCGAGTACGCCACGGGCTACATTTCGGACGAGGACACGCTAGACTTTGTCCAGCTCGACGGTACCAGGCGGGGCGAGGTCAACGGCAACGAGAGGGAGACCTTCATGGACCTGCTGGCCGCGCTGCTCGTGAGTGAGGAGTTCCAGGGCATCGTGTCATCGGCCGAAACCAGAAGCTCGAGAGACGCCGAGCAGGCCGAGGAGCCGAAACCCGGTGACGACGTCACGGCCGCCGGTGTCGCCGTAGATGCGGGCCCAGTGTCCAGTAACCCCGAAGGTAAACAGTTTTTTTATGTTTTTTGGACCCATGAGGCTTGCTTGTTTACTGTGTGGGTCTATGTATGTTTATGCTGGTCATGAGCTGATTTGGAAGGCTTTTCTTGTCTGCCTTTGGTGTCTCAGATAGGGCCCTGGTCTGGCTTGCTGCCATAACCAGCGTGATGCTGCTCGTCTCCTCCAACATTGGTGGCTCGGGGTACTTTAACCCATAGAATGGTTATCTTCTCATCAGACTTGATCCACCGAAGATGCGTCTACCGTTTTTTCGATTTTCGCGATTTTCGCACTCATTCCACGGAGGAGAAATTTTTGCATCGCTTTGACAATTGTATATTCCTTGTTATAGCAGAGTAATCAGAAAATGGCATGATTTTTTGTGAGGTTACTGTATTTTTCTTATGGTTATCTTTTTTTTTCTGTATGGAAGGAAGAGACCATCTGTAATTTGTGGTTGGGAACTGGGGCAGGTTTGATTATTATTTGTTAATTAGAATTAATTAGTTATTAACTGGTTGGATTAGTTAAATGAATGTGAATGGGGATGTAGCTCAAATGGTATAGCACTTATGTTGCATCTTATATATACTTTTTGCATCTTGCTTTTTTAAAGGATATTCTTTTTATACCTTACAAAAAAGAGTGAAAACAGTGTTGACACGCTGCTTGGGCTTCTGCCTTCTTTAGTTGGGCTGAAGGTGGAGGCTGATCCACTTTCGAAAATAAAGTGTAATTCGACCTCAGGTGGAATTTGGTGCCTAACATTTTTTGTTTGTTTTTAGGTTGCTCACCACAACATTGGCTAACCTCTGCAAGTTTCTCAAAAAACCCTAAAAGAAGTTTCTAAAAAAAAACCCGCAACAACCAATAATACAGATATACAAAAACACAATGTAAATGCATATGCGACAAATCATTCAATGTGACAGACTATGGAAGATGATCACAACAAGTCCTATGTAAAAATGTTTCCGGTTTAAAACGCATAAGAAAAATAACTTATGCAAGAAAACAAAGAATGCCTGTGCAAAAAATGCAAGAAAACCAGGCGCGGACCCATGTGGGGGCCATGCACCTATTTAATATCTATTTTTTTCCTTTAAAAGAACTTTTAGCTCGTTTGTTTTAGTTTCCGTATGAAGTATGTATATCTCCATTTTTGCATGGGTGAAAGGAACCATCCGTTTGTCTTTCGTACATATTTATTGATCATAACTAGTTAATACTAATTGCTCTAATTAATGTGATTGATATCAATGGGGATGTAGCTCAAATGGTAGAGCATTTATACGGCTTATAAAAGGCAGGGGGATCGATACCTCCCATCTCCATATTATTTTTCTTATTTTATTTTATTATTTTGATAATCTTTTTGCTGAAGAATATTTTACCGGCAAGAGAGAGAGAGAGAGAGAGAGAGAGAGAGAGAGAGAGAGAGAGAGAGAGAGAGAGATCCTTATTTGGGCCGGAAGGTGGAATTTGTAACTGGAAGGTGGAGGCCCAACCACTTTAACAAAAGAATCCTTATTTGGGCCGGAAGGTGGAATTTCAGTGTCAACATTGTAGCGTATCATGCCAGTGCGACTACCTACCCCTTCAAAAAAAAATTGATTCTCGAAAAAAAAACCTCAACAAATGCCAGTGCGACTAAGTTCTAGAAGCTTCTAAAATAAATACTTGTAGAAAAGCACAACTGCAACAAAAAATATTGTATCCTAAAAACAGTTATATGCAGACACAAAATATAAAATACATATGCTGGGCAGAATGAAAGAAAACCAGGCGTGGACCCATGTGCAGGCCATGCACCTACTAAATTTCTAGAAATTCAATAAAATCCGTTTAAAATTTGAGAAAACATATGAAAATCTCCTGATTTTATTTTAAAAACAATTCATATCATTGTCTTCCCCCTCCTACGTCGTCAAAAATGTTTTTGGGACCGCTCATGAAAAAAACACCTATTGCAACATACTTGCCAATAGTACTTCATGAAATATCATTTTGCTAGAATAAGAAATATCATCTGAGATGGTTGATCAAAGCACAAACTTGCCTCGATATGGAAGAAATTTTTTTGTGGGGTTTTTAACCACTTACCTATTTTTTCTTTTAGATATATTGATTGGTTAGAAAGATCTACCTTTAAACTAATAGTGCAATCATTTTTTCCTAACTCAAATCTTAATCATTTCTTTCCAAAAATATTGGGCATGTCATTTGGTGCCAACTCAAACATTAAAAAATATGACCAAGTTGTTTCTTCAAAAAATACCTAAATACCAGATAGATAAATCATGAAAACACATTTCTTGGATATAATTATATTGATTTGGTATTATGGATATTGAGAATTTTCTCTATAAATTTAATCTACTTTTATATGGCTTATATATATTTCGTGGGGAAGAGAATTTTTTTGGGGTAACAGGAGCCATCAGTGATGCTGGTTGCTGGTAGGAATCTTAGCTTTTTATTGTTCGGTAATGATTCTTTGCTTTCAATTGTCTGTGATTTGCAATCTGCATATCTTCTATATCTAAATAGGAGCACCCCACCATTTGATTTCTCTAAACATGCAGCCTATCCACATCAGCAGGCTGCCACGTCAGCAGTTCTCCACCAATCAGCCGTGAGTCATGCAGCCCATTCAGCTTAACTATCGCGATAACTTTTGATAAGTAGAAAAAAAGGTCAGTCGCTATACTCTCCACGCAAGAGTCCATTGCTTGCCAGGCATAACAAAGGGTAATCAATACTTGCATGCGTTGGTTCCACAGATTAGCCATTAATATAGGAAACTGATGCTAGCTAGGTTACGATGCGAGAATTATTCATTACGATTGAGAATTTATGCTCGGACGACTAGGTACCTTCATCTCCCTGGACAAATAAATCTCCATCGAGTCGCTACAAAAATCCCAACCGATTCTGCCATCTTTCCTGTATCTATACTTTCCATACCAAGCCTTCTACAGAGCTCTCTACGGCCTCCGCCGCTCCACGGGCGCGGACGCCAGCGCCGGTAGGCCTAAGCGTGGGTGGGCGACGCCGAGCGCGAGTACCCCGGCCAGTGCTCGCGTACGGCCCAATAGTATATGGACTGATTTTGCACTGAAAGAGGGTCAGGTTTTCTTACCTTTTGCTAATCGGCTCATGTATTTGTATGCAATGGAAAACATAGCGATTGCACATGTATTTCTCTGCAATGAAAAACATAGCGATGCCATCATTCTATTTTGGTTCATTAAATACGTACATGGATTTTTTTTTTTGCGGGGTTTACTTCCTTGGATTTTCAAGTGGATTATCTTTATATCTTCCTAACTGACTTACAGCTAGCAGTGCCAGATTGGTAATTATACCTTTTTCGACACGAGGTAACTATGCACCAGCCCTTTTTGTATGATGATGATTGGTTGTTATACTCATATTGGATTGATTATTATTTTTCTGCCATACGATGTTGCGTTTCTACACTGGAGCACCTTCAGTCATTTGTGCACCTACAGGCGTGTGTAATCTGGACTATATATGTTTGATAATTTTCTTCAAAATTGTATTCTTCATTTCTAGTGACACCATTGGTTCAATTGCAAAATCTGTCTGAGTGTATTATATACCTTTGGCATTGTGACAGGACTAATGTAAATACTTTTGCCTCTCTTAAATCATCACATTAGTTTTGATTATAACATATTATTGCAGAAGTTACATTACAGAACAATCTCGCATTACTACACCCATGAAGCATCACTATGATATAGTACCTTACATCCTCAAAGTTGGTGAACTGAAACACAACTGCTATGCCATAACTATAGCATCTAATTTATATTCTTATTCTTATTAGGCAGTAGGCAGTTACTCGATAAGATGGAAAAATATATTATGTTCTGTATATACTTTGCTGTGGTCAGTACAAAATAATAAGACATGCATTTTTGATGTCCTAATAGATGTGATCCTGAACCTAAATATTATTTATAATTACATTATGTTTTATAGATAGCTTCCCCTTCAGATTTTCCATGCGCATTACAGTCACTTTTTACAAATTCCCGCCGCAACGCGCGGGGTGTCTTCTAGTTTAGTTTAGAGTCAAGATCCAATTCCTTTCTGTGGATCCAATATTTTATTTCTAACGATTTGTTGTACTGCCATGATTGAAAATGAATAGATTCAAAGTTTTCCCGCAAAAAAATATATCAAGAAAGTGCTCTAACAATTTTCTGCAGTTAGACTATTAGAGTACGATAGGTAGGCAAACTTTGAGCTTGGTTAAAAAAGACTGCTCCCACCCACCCCTCTAAGGACTGAAATAGTTATAGCTCTAGCCCAGTCCATATTGTTCTTGGATATTATGGTTGAGACATTTGTGCTCAGGTCTATATTAGAGTACTAGTATATCAATGGAAATACAGTCGAAGGGTCCACTCATAGAAAAACCCAACCTTTCCCGCATCCGGCACTAATTATTTTTAACGTCTAACTAGCGCGGAGAATCCGGCCGAACGGTTACGCAACACTTGGGCGCCTGGGCCAAAATTCCGCTTACCAAGGTGCTTCTATTGAACCACACTTACGTAAGCTGAAAAAGGGAATAAAAACTTAATTCATGTTTCTCACAAACCTCTCTTTCATGTTGGCGAAAGTTTAGACGTTTCATTTCAGTTGCAGCCTCTCTTTCATGTTGATGATTCTTGGTGATCAAGTCATAAAGAGCAAGAGTACAACGACTGTCAAACAATTGTGGCTGGCCTACCAGGAGAACCAATTTGGAATCGGGTAAAGTTCTACCATCACTCAAAGATTGTCATGTAATACGGAGGGTGGGCTTCTTCAGGAAGCGGTCATCCGGCGAGGTCCTCCTTCGGCTCACATACAAAGCATATGTTGAGGACGAAGAGGACGAAACGGTGAAGGCCAAGTATGCCACGGGTAACAATTTGGATGAGGACACGTTGTACTTTGTCCAGCTCGACCGTGCCAGGCGGGGCGACCTGTTGGCCGTGCTGCTCGTGAGTGAGGACTTCTAGGGCATAGTGTCGCCGGCTGAGAATAGGAGAGGAATGCTGGGAAAGGCTGAGGAGGTGAAAGCCGGCGATAATGTCATCGCCGTTGGTGCCGCCTCTGTTGACACGGACTATGCCCAGTAGCTCCGAAGGTGAATTTATTTTTTCTTTGTGAATCCACTGGGAGCTTACTTGTCTAGAGATGACTTGGAAGCCCTTCTTCTTTGATATAAGTGTATATTCCGTTTTTCTGGAGCCTGAAATTTTTTGCTGTTATTTTCTTTAAAAAAATCAGTTTTAGTTTCCGTGTGTATATCTTTATATAGAAAAAAGGAACCATCTGTAGTATTTATTAATGCTAATTGATCGATACTACTAATTGTTTTCATTAATTAAATGGATATCAATGGGGATGTAGCTCAAATGGTAGAGCATTTATGACGCTAATAAAAGGCAGGGGGATCGATACCTCCCATCTCCAATTTATTTATTTATTTGTTTTCTATCGATTTGTTTTGCTGCAGAAAATTCAAATTTTATTTTAACGTGAACAAAAGAAAGGAAAAACTGTGTTAGACGCTCCATGGCCTTCTGCCTCGACCTTTTAACTGGGCTGGAAGGAGCGGGCCCAGTTAATTTAACAAAAGTATCTTTATTTTGGGCCGGTAGATGGAATTTAGTATCAACACTGTATCGTATCGTGCCAGTGCAATAGTCCCATCACTGCCTAAAAAAAAAGTCCCATGACTACGCACATGCATCATTTTCTTCATGACTATGACTAGGAGCTAGTCGATGAAAGTTCCAAAAAAAAAGGAGCTAGTCGATGAAGAGAAGAACCTTACGCGGCAGCAACATTCCGTTAGGAGTCATCCACGTTGGATCCCTCTGGTGGGTTGGGAATACAAGTAATAGAGATTTTTTTTCCTGATTTAAAAATCACACTTTCTTAAAAAAAACAAGGTGTGTCTTTTAGGATCACGCAACGCAGCCCTATCCCCAATACAACCTAGGGTTTCTCCCCCGTCATCATCGTCATCCTCCTTCGCCGGTAGATCACCGCCTCCTCCTCTCTGACTCCATTGGCGAGGGTGTGCGGGGAGTCCCCGATCTACCGGTGGAAACAATAGGTCTCCTCTTTTGGGCCTTACGTAGGTCTCCGTTCGTTAGTGGTGAGATGATGGTGAGGCCGTCCGCGTGGAATAAAATCTTCCCCCCTCATCCTTGTTTCGGTGATACTTCTTCGTATCGTCAGGAGGCGTGTTGAAGATTGTGTGCCCTCAGATCTGGTTCTTCGGGGTCCCGCATTCTCTTCTGCAGGTTTGTCTCGGTTGTGCTGTTTGTGGAGTGGAAAACGTGGGTGTGCGTGCTGGTCCTCTATCTTCAGTTCCGACGAATTAAGGTTGGTCAAACATGGCCTCGTAGGGGAGCGAGAGAGATTTGTGTTCCCCGACTATGTTTTGCCGGAACCGGGGCTTTCTAAAGACCCTCTCTTTCTTTCTTTTTCCCTGAGGCGGTCATTTGCTACGCCGATCGTGGCTGCTGGCATCTTCTAGTCTACATTATGACTTCCTTGCTGCTGTTTTTACAAATTCCTGGGTTTAAACAAATTTGATTTGTTGAGACGGAGGTTCAGAGGCGGCAGCATGGTTTGCTCACGCGCGCATGCCCGGTGGATGTATGAAGAAGACTTCGACACCCTCGAGGATTTGAATGTATTTTCTGTTGGTCGAGTCTCAATCGAACGACAGCTCGTTCATTGGGAGTCCTTTCCCGCGAACGTTCGCCAGTTAGCATTACCGTAAAGTTTCTATTTAGTCGGGAAGGAAAACGATCTTCTTTTTTATTTGCATGACTGTTTTTCAAGCAGGGACCCACGTGTTCCCGGCATCAATTTTTTTTAGGATATGAAGTAGCGGCCACGTAAGGAACGTACGACTTCCAGTCTCTCGATCGAGATAGGAAACGTAATAGTATATAAGTAAAACCTTAGCCGGCACCTTCTATCGCCTCTCCCGACGACCCGACGCCTCGTCAATGGATCCTTCCGCGGCGACCGACGCCTCCTCCTCCGCCGCCGGCACCGAAGCCGTGGCTGGGATGAGCATGAGCCTGGACGAGCGGCTCGACCTGCTGATGAGCATCGGGGAGGAGTGCATCCAGGAAGACGAGCTCAGGCAGCTGCTGCAGCACAAGCCCGTGCCCGTCTGCTACGACGGATTCGAGCCCTCCGGCCGCATGCACATCGCCCAGGTTCCCTTCCACGCCGTATTCTCTTGTCTTCTCCTCTCATAACTTGGGATCGTCCAGGAGGATTCCTTGACCAGCTAATTTAATTATACCCAAATTAATTTCAACAAGGTTAGCACGTACTTAGCATGATATCACCTAGCTAGCTGGGTGTTTGCACACGTACGATTATTCATTATTGCATGCCTAGCTTAGTTTTTCCTGCTATATATGCATGTGCTGATTACAGATCTTGCTAGTGGTTATTGGTTGAACTGCTTAGTAACCCAAGAAGAATAAGAAACTCAAAACACCTGAAAATCACTAGTGAGTTCGTAGTTGGTCATGGATAATAACCAAGACTAGAAATATTAGTGAGTTCACTTCTCCTTTGTGGTACTAATAAGAATACACAAGCTAGTATAAATAAACATTTAATCTTACACGTACGTGCCTTAGCAATTCTTGGGTGTGCTTTCACAATGATGATCCATGCCAGTACAACACAATGAGATTGGTTACTTTATAGTGATGTGTGAGCCCTAATGGAAAAAAAATATAGAGCGTTATAGCTTCCTTTTGAGCAATGTCTCGCTAAATGAAATCGTGTACAGTCGTTGGCTATAACGTGATATAGCTTTGTTTTAGCGTGATATAGCATCGTTATAGGGGGTTTTAAGAGCTGCATCGTTACAGGCACGCAAATCGTTCAACTTGCAAGACCTGAGCAGGACATATACATTCTCATATATTCTATCCACAGGGTATTGTCAAGACAATTAACGTTAACAAGATGATCAGAGCGGGATGTAAAGTGAAAATCTGGATAGCAGACTGGTTTGCGCAACTAAACAACAAGATGGGCGGCGACCTGGAGAAAATCCAGACCGTCGGGCGCTACATGATCGAAATATGGAAAGCGGCCGGTATGAACCTCGACGGCGTTGAATTCCTATGGTCTTCGGAAGAAATCAATAAGCGTGCAAGTGAATACTGGCCACTTGTAATGGACATTGCCAGGAGAAATAAAGTCAAACGAATAACAAGGTACAACCACTTATATATATTGCATACACATTCAAATGATTCTTGGCTCAAAAGCTTTAAACTCTATCCAATATAGATTAGTTATCTCATTTTTCTCCTTAATTACTGCGCACACAGGTGTTGTACGATTATGGGCCGCGCTGACAGTGAGGATCTAACTGCTGCACAGATCTTCTATCCTTGCATGCAGTGTGCTGACATATTCTTCCTGAAGGTTAGTATATTATATTGTAAGCAATCCTCTGTAAAATCAAAGTAGGAATAAGGTTACTGATATTTGCTGATTTCACCCGATTTTGTAGTGTGGTATACTTTTATTCCAGATTTCTGGATTGTGACTCATTTTCTCTTGTCCGTTGCCGTGTGCAGGCAGACATATGTCAGTTGGGCATGGACTAAAGGAAGGTAAACATGTTAGCAAGGGAATACTGCGATGACATCAAAAGGAAGAACAAACCAATTATTCTGTCACATCGTATCCTGATCTGCTGTGAAATGTTTTTTCTGTATCGTGTTTTTCTTCTTATTATCGCTGATATATGTGCCTTTGTGATTATGGTATTAGAATTCTGAAATAGTGGTCCATTGCCAGGCTGTACAAAAAGATTTGTTCCCTAACATAAACCACAGATATGCTCCCCGGTTTCAAACAAGGCCAGGAGAAGATGTCAAAAAGTGATCCAACATCGGCCATCTTTATGGAAGATGATGAGGTTCTCATGTCATTTTCTCTTCACTAATAATCTTTATTTGTTTCCAAAACTTATGACACCTATTTAGTCCATTCAACCTCATTTGGGGTGTTTGAATTTTGAAAGATACCGCTCGACTTGGAATAGTATTGTGGGGTATGGTCTTTGTCTTCCATCCAACATGGGATTTCCATTATTTTAAAAAGGTTCTATCACTTTAGTTTGGTTTGCACTGTATTTATCATTTGTTTATAGTTTATGTTTGTGGTTCAATTGATCTTTTAGATGGCATGTAGTCATTAAGTTATCTCTCTATCAATCTGATTTAACTTTGGATTTATAGACTAACATTCATTTGTCAAGTTTTGCCCTTTTTCTAAGCTGATATTGTTCGTACCCAAATTTATTGCAGGCTCAGGTAAAATTGAAGATAAATCAAGCTTTCTGCCCTCCTCCTCCTCCTCCCAACACTGTTGATGAAAATTCCAACATTGTTGACGGAAATCCATGCCTAGAGTACATCAAATACATTGTTTTTCCTTGGTTTGACAAGTTTGAGGTGGTTCGGAGAGAAAGAAATGGCGGTAACAAGTAATATTCTTTTCTTGGACCACCAAAAGTTTGAAACTCATATTTTTAGAGTACATTATCAGATAGAACCATATAATATGATAATATATAGATGTCTATGCCACCATGAACTATGGTTGTTGAATAAGCACATGGTCATCCCTCTAAGTTATCTATGTTGAAAATTCTGTACTATTGAGATTTTTTTTTTCTGCGGAGTTATAACAATGATTGTTTTTAAACAGGACATTTTTAAGCATGGATGAACTCATTGTTGATTATACGAGTGGTGCTTTGCATCCCGCTGACGTTAAAACTTCTTTGGCTAAAGCAATCAATGAAATATTGAAGGTACAGTTTTTTCACATATTTTTCCAATATTGTCGTGCACTTCTTCACTAGTCATTAACTTATGCACTCTTTGAGCATTACCAGCTTTCGTTTGCTGTTTTAGTTCATTGAGCACTACGTTTCTCATAATTAATTGTTTAGTCCATTGTATTGTGATTTTGTAATGCTTGAGACAGCTTCTGTTGTTATTTATTCTATCATTGCATCACTACGTTTCTCAGTTTGTGTCATTCCTTCCTGACAAATAGTACTAATGTATTGCTTTTATTGTTTGGTGTCAATCATGTGTCCTAGTGAAGCGATTTTGAATCTAGAAACCTTTTTATTGTTTTCAGTCAAGTTCATCTTTTATAGATATAATTTACAATGCCTCATATTTATTCATGTATAGATTTGGTTATGCTAATACGGCTTTCGATTTTTCAGCCTGTTCGTGACCACTTCAACACCAACAGTGAAGCCAAGGTTCTCCTCGACACTGTTATGGTACAATATTTGCACCCATTTCCATAGAATGGACGATTGTAAAAAAGAAACTCTGTTACCTGGCTACATACTCACTCTACACACACTAAGACTTACCAATTCATTTCGTCCTCATGCCGCGTGCTCCCGCTCTAAAAATGAACATTTACAACAAATGAAGTGGAACTTTGCAGTGGGGGTATATAATAATATTCCCTTGATTGTGCCGA
This sequence comes from Triticum dicoccoides, assembly GCF_002162155.2. Classification (NCBI taxonomy): domain Eukaryota; kingdom Viridiplantae; phylum Streptophyta; class Magnoliopsida; order Poales; family Poaceae; genus Triticum; species Triticum dicoccoides. Next base: position 716,681,157 of record NC_041391.1, on the reverse strand, counting down.
ATGAGATTTTGATTTCTATAGTATTAGTATCTTGAACCACACTTTTTTCATGATAACTATTTACCTTTTGAGCATGCTCTCACTGATATTGGATAATGTAGGTGTACAAACTTCATATATTTTTGCCCCATTTGACTCGAGTCACAGTTTTTGTTTCCCGTTTCGAAAAAACAGTTTTTGTTTCCGCCGCTCTTGTGATTATCACGACTACAAACTTTCAGTGTTCTATATATATCTGTCACTAGTTGTTTTTTAGAGGAAAGTCACTAGTTGTTGTCGCCAACATTGTTTGATTGCAAGGACACTAATCACTACATTTTCCCTTTTGCAGGAGTACAGGGCAAGCAGCTGATGAGCAAAGACCTTTCTGACCACTACATGGACAGCCCACCAACATTGGAAGCATGTGTTCTTGGGAGCATTTCTTCAGCACAAATTTTAGCATACTAATACTCTTGTTCATTGTAGTTATGCATCTGAAAAGCAATTTCTGATTATGTTGCTCGGTGTACAGTCTCTTTTTTAGCATAGTGTCAGGTTACATTCCTTGGAAAGGTTCAAACATATGCCTGACATTGTAGCAGAACATTAAACTCAAGATCAAATGGTGTCTTAAGGTCCTTCTGTATTATCTTGAGTGGCAGTTTTGGGCCCTTCTACCATCGGTTCCCACGTCTTCTCAGCAAACTTTTAGCTGGGTCGAAAATGATTGGCCCCCGCTCACCCCTTTAATGACTGAAACATTTGGCTCTGGCCTAGTCTCTAGTGTCCTGGATTTTTTCTGGTTGAGACATTGTGCTCCGGTCATAGAAATTTAACGGTCGAGTGGTGCTTCTGTTGAGTATGCGTCTTCTCAGAAGTCAGCGCTTACATAAAGCTAAGAAAAAGGAATAGAACCTTAATTGATCTTCTGCCACAAACCTTGTTAGTAAAGCTTTTAGACACTTCATTACTCTCCTTCCGATCCGAAATAAATGTCGCAGTTTTGAACTAAGGTTAGTTCATCCTTAGTAAAAACTGTGACATTTGTTATGGATCGGAGGGAGTACCTTTTTTTGCATTGAACAAAGGAACCATCCATAAGTCGTGGTTGGGAAAGTGGGATCAGCCTTGATCCATATACCTCCCATCTGATAAACTGTTTCCTTTTTACCATGTTAAATATATTTTGCCGGCCCTTTTTCTGTAGAATAATAGACCGGTAACCAACAAGTAGAAAACTGTGTTGGGACTGCGGATGACCTTCTGCTGGAGGCTGATCCATATCCCCAAACTCTGTGAGACTGACAAAGATTGTATTGTAAATGCTTATGTAACGAGTTCCCATTCAGTGTGACAAACTATGAGAATTGGTTGCAACATGTGAGACACGGCGCATAAACAAATGGCATATGCAAGAAACACATTAAAAAGACCAAGGGGCGAACCAAATGTTCAGCCGAGTGGGGGCCATGCACCTACTCAATTTCTATAAAACCATTTTAAAACTAGAGATGATACACAAATCTTCAGAATTTATACCATAAAGATATATCACTCGGACTCCCCTGTAAAAGACGGTTCTCGGTACGTCCCCGCAAAAAAAACATCATTAAAAACATCAAGACAACTTATTTTTTACATTGTCCGAGTCCCGGTCTAGATTGACAATACCACGTAAAATATTCTTCTCAAATGCTCCTCAAAGCACCTACTCGTCACAAAATAGTCTTTTTTTCTATGAGGTCACATAATAGTCTGATCATCCTTTTGTTGTTGCCGTGGAGTTTTTGTTTGTGGCTATAGCGATTTTTTTTAATTGTTGAATGGACTTGGGCTTGATTATTCTACAAATATCAAAGGGGATGTAGCTCAAATGGTAGAGCATTTAAGACGCATCTTGAAAGGCAGGGGGATCGATACCTCCCATCTCCATTTTTTTTTTCATTTCTATCTTGGCATGCGTTTTTTTCCTTGCAGAAAATGAGACGTGCAAAAATAATGGACTTTGTTCCTACGCTGTATGGGCTTCTGCCTGGATCTTTAACTGGGCTGAAAGGTGGAGGCTGATTTTATTTCCTATAATTACAATAAAGTTCGTTATACCCCTAAAAAATAGAAATAAATCGTTTATTATTTGTAACCCAGCTCTCTGCCAACACCGAAGGACAATGTCCCCGCCACCTCCAACTGGACTTGGACTTTTATTTATTGGTCATGTTTAGTTAAGAATAATATTTTTGGATTAGTCTTATATACATATAATGGGATGTAGCTCAAATGGTACAGCTCTTTGTTTATAAATAAGTTTGGGTTGTCAAGAGGGGATTAGTCTCAAATTTATTTATTTATACGTCTTTTTTATCTTGGTGATAGATTTTTTTCTGCCGAAAATAAGTTTTCTTTGAGGGGTCCTATCCTTTTTACTATTTTTGAGGGGAGAAAGCAATGACTATGCTGACACAGTGAATGATTTCGAAAATGAAATGAGGTTTGTATAAGCAACCATAGCGACAGGCAAAGCTAGGGAAAATGAAAAGTTATGATGGCACTATCTCGGTGAACCAGGGTCTAGCTGCGACTGCAGTCGTAGCTCGGGACGATCAACGAACCGTTATCGGCGGAAGAATTACGAAGTACTCCCTCCGTTCCAAATTAGATGACTCGGTTTTGTATCAACTTTAGTACAAAGTTAGTATAAAGTTAGGTCATCTATTTTGGAACGGAGGGAGTATGATTCTGTCAGGGATCCGTTGTTGGTGATTAAGACGCTGGCTTGCAGGGATGGCATGGCCCTAGCAATCGAAAAGGGTCTCACGCATGTGGTGGTTGAGACGCGTTGTCAGACTGTTTGTAACCAGTGGATGAACAAAGCCTATCTCCATCTTTTCTAGGGGTTAAGTTGCAACATGTGAGCAGAGAAGCAAATGGCGTTGCTCAGAAGAGTGGTAGAAAGGCGCTTACTATGGAAGCGTTTTTGTTCGAGTTTGATGTACCCCTTGTATTTCTGATTGATGTTGTACAGTTGGATTCGATTACGCCTACTAATGAATAAAGAGCCTGAAGGGCGGATTCTCAAGAAAATAAACTGAGGTTGCGAGGAGCGCTTCGCATGTGGCCACGCGTGACATAACCATGGGAAATTGAACTTGGTATTGATTATTTTTAGTCAAAATAATTAATTGGAGAGTGGCATTTTGGCACATGGAAGCGCACGCTCCTGGTATTGAAAATGTGCTTTAAACATATTTTGAAATATTAAAAAAATTCAAACAAAAACTTGACGCGTACATCTTGATATTGTACATGCTCATAAAGTCGTTTCACGAAAAACCAATAACTTATGTGTCGCGTGTGAAAAAGACAAAATCCGGTGTTAAAAATTGCTTTTCACAAGACATCCTTTTGTCTTTTTACACAAGCCACAAAAAATATCAGTTTTCTCCAAAACTTGACGTGTATACATATAATGTCGAGATGTATGCGCCAAATTTTTGTTTGGAATTTTTTTCACACTTTAAAATATAATTTTAGCGTGCGCTCCAGGAAGCACCAACGGATTTCCAATATTATATTGGATTAGTCTATCAATAGATATTAAAAGGCAGGGGGATCGATACCTCCCATCTCCAAATTATATTTTCCACCTCCGTTTTATCTTGCCGATATAGTTTTTTTTCCCGCAGAAATATTTTTGTTAGCGGTTTCCCGGCTTCGCGCAGAAAATGTGACGTGCAAAGAGCCGAAAGCACATTCTTCGGACGCTCTATGGGCTTCTCCCTGGATATTTAACTGGGCTGGGTGGTGTAGACTGGTCCACTTCGGAATAATCTGTAACTGGGCTCGAATGTTGTGGAGGCTGATATTTTTTTCGTGCGCTCCCGAAAACCTCTCCATTGCCGAGTTCTACAGTATGTTTTTGCAAGTTTTTATGACTGACACTCGCATTCTTTTTGTTTGCCAACCTCCTGATAGAAAGCACTCGGTAAACTCCGGCACTAGCCAAAATTGCCGATTGCTGTTATAAGAAATATAAAGAGCAGTTTACTTATTCATCGAGGACACTACATTTGAACACTACAACAAGGCACCACACATAAACATAAGCTGCAAATAAGAAAGAGAACACTACATCAAGGCACCACCGGCCGGCGGCGGGCGGCAGAGTCATGCATCTGACCAGGTGATGCCGTACTCGCCGACCTCCTCGCCGGTGATGCCGAGCGCGTCCCACACCGCCTGGGACGCATCGACGACGTTGTTGCGGCATGGCGGCTGGAAGGCGTGCTCGCGGTCGCACCCGTTCAAGGAGTCGCACTCGTCGACGACCTTGGCGAGCACGGACCTGCCGTTGGCTCGGATCCGGATGCGGTCGCCGCAGCGGGAGCCCCCGGCGTACCACCCCGTGGACAGCGCCACCACGCGCTCCGAGTTGCGGTGGAACACCTCGTCGCACGCCGACGGGTCCCCGCCGTCGCCGCCCGCGTCGAAGTCGTTGAGCGTCATGATGGCCCTGGTGGCGCCCGCGACGACCGGCGGCGAGCACCGGTACGTCGGGTACGCCTTCCCTGCCTCGCAGCAGTCCTCGCACGCGTGGCCCTTGCTCGGCCGGAGCGTGCCGCTCCGCCTGCACTCCTGCGCGCCCACGGTGGCCGCGAGTGCCAGTGTCAGCACGACGAGGCAGCTCATGGTCATCTTCTTGTGAGACATGGGGTTGTGTTGGCTCCTCGATCGTGAAAGAAAGATTGCACCAATGGCTGGCATTATATAGCTAGGATAGGATGCGTGTGGTCGTGTTCTTGCTTGTTTGGGGTGGCCATGCGGACATAAAATACAACAAAGTCAAACTGACGTGGTGATGGGGAGAGGACACCACACTGATGTGGATGCGAGAATCCAAAAATTAGTACGTACCATACTAGGCCTGTCGTTATGCTACGGGATAATTCTATAAATTTTTGGATACTCATTGAATTTGAACTGTATGTGTTTGGTTCGTCAAGAGCGAACAAATATGAACTTGCTTGTATGTTGGGGCAACACATATAAAATCTGGATTCCTATAAAATTATGTAGTGGCTAGCATTCCTTTGTGCTAGTTGACTTCTAAATTTTATATTTATTTTGTTATTGTTATGCCACACCACTCGCTAATTATGTAATACTCCTATGCGGTAAAGATTTGCCCTAGCTACGTCCATCTTTCTTTTTTGAAGTAAGACACCAAAAGGCATCTTGGATTTGATAGTTATCAAGAAAAAACAATAGCCAGTACAATGAAAGGACAACTGAAAGTATGACTATCAATTAAAAATACAATTACAATAAAAATTATAATAGTCCTCCTATTTCTCTAATTGTATTCCGTCCGTTGGAGATTAAAAATTACACTAAACCAACGGTAAGGAAAAGGGATACATGTGAATGCCATCGCCATGTCATGCATTAAAGACCGTAATAGCCACTCACCGCTTCAGACGATATCTGGAAATCATTAAAGAAAACGGTTATAGCATTACCCCCACGTACTACAAGCTTGCAATCCATCACCACCGGTCTAGAGACTTGGAGAAACCAAACCGTACCGCAAAACAACACGAAATAAGACATTGAATTAAGTTGCCACACGAATAGCCAATATATTGCTCTCTTGATAGACACGCCAACTACCAAGATCCGGAGAGAGCAAACAAATATGGCGGCAAAAACTCTCACATGCCCTTCGTCTGCAGATTGGACGTCGTCGAGGTAAGAAATTAGAAAGACCTTATTCCAACACACCATCACCGCCACCACCTTGTCGATGCCACTAAGGAAACAAAACCTAAGGAAAATAGAAATGAAATGGCGGGTACCCACTCCTCTTGCCGCAGACGTGGCCTCTGGGGGAGAGGAGTGGGACCGACATGGGGTTGGGATGAGGTCATACGTGGCCTCATGGCTTCTGGTTTTTCTTTTGCCTTAGCTCCATCCTGATATAGAATATCCGGTGGACACCAAGTTACAAAGAAAACTTTGTGGAAACCATGTTTTAAAGTTCTAAAAAGGTATTGGAGATGGTTTCGCTGCAAAAATAAGGGGTTGGTGTGAGTTTTGTGCTGCACTTGTCTGCTTCCCTATCTCTCTAGTGCCCTATGAAGCACTGATACGTCAAGATCAGCTGTATCGGCATACTATACGTGACCGATACTCTGATACGTCTGATACGGCTCCGATACGGGTATCGCCAAAGTATCCCGATTTTTGATTTAAAAAGAAAAGAAAATAAACATGATACGGTGGTGACACGCTGTGGACACGGCCGGGATACGGCAAGCACGTCGCCGGCAGCCCTGAGCCCAATAGAAGCCCACAAGCCTAACCTAACATCAGTTCTCTTTCCTCTCTGTTCGACCACGAAGGATTCGATCTGGCGACAGCAGGCGGTGCGCTGCCGCCACCGCGCCGCCTGATTGCCTGAAGTAGCTCGCCGCCGCCGCCTTGAATCGCCTCTCCACCTGCCGGCTCGTCTTGCCTGGAGTGACTGGAGTCTTATCTGTCGCCAGCAACAACGAGGTATGATTCCGTCGCATCCGTGCTTGGCTGCTTGTATCCTGTGTGCTTGGCTGCTGGCATGTGCCGTGCTGCATCTGTCTAATTACCTGTACTTGTGTTCGGCTGATCCTCTGAACTTAGTTAGGCTGGAGAAGCAGACTAGCACACATATATGCATCTCCATTTATCTTGATAAGCTATGTCTACTGTCTTGTTGAAGCATTGCTTACTGATGTTGCTGATGCCTACTGTCTACTTTCTAGTGTATTCTGTACTGTCTATTGCTTACTGATGTTGCTGCTTACTGTCTACTGCGAAGGAAAATACGACCTGGCATCAAGCCAATCTTCACTTGGTCGTACCGCTACGGAGGGAAATACGAAATTGACAAAGTCTAATATCATATGACGTATTTTCTATTTTGCATACAACATGAGGAGTTGAGGACCTTGATGATCATTCAGGGCTTGAAAAGAGGCATGGAGGCAATGAGGCAACCAATTTGATCTCATCTCACACATTGTATTATGTTTTGCCTTTAACACATGTCATTTTATTAATTATTTATATATACTCGCCGTATCGTTGTATTGTTGTTTTTAGAAATTGCCGTATCCCGTATCACCGTACTCGTATCGCCGTATCGGTGCTACGTAGGTGGTACGTTGTGGTGCCGATGTGGTTGGTCAGCGGGCCAAGGTCCGGATGAGCTTGTGGCGATAGATCGTGGCCATGGAGTAGTTGTGGTGAAGATTAATTGTGTATTGTCTAGGGCCGATGGCCATGACCAGAATTACCATCGACGTACATTTGTGATGGACATGTGGTATTGCCAGAGCGTCTCCAATGTGAGATTTTGGCGGTACAATCCTCTCTTGCCGGTGCTCTGCGACTTGTGTCACACATATGTCGATGAATGTTCTTGGCTACACATACAACTCTTTGGCGGATGGACTACTTTCTCAGGGTGTGCACGGGTTTCAGTCGCGTGGTTGTGTCCACGTATGGATCATGTACACTTGCATCATCTTAGTTCGGTCAGGAGCTGCTCGATGTGGGTTACCGTTACTCTGTTTTCTTTTTCTTTTGGACTTAGCAATAAAATGTCTTTTCTGTTATTAGTGATAAAAATAACTTATTAAATCTCACTTATTAGCCTAACATGACTGGTGTGGACTGGAGATCCATTTGTCAGCAAAACGAGAGTGAATTGCAAAAAACCACCACATTTGAAGTTCTTATCCGGAATTGCCACCATATTGCTTGCGCGCCCCAAAAATCTACCTCTTTTCTTGTTAATTTTCTCAATAAACACTGATGGCCGGTTTGAAGTGATTAATCTGATTTCTGACAGCCCGGGCCCGCTGTAAGCGCTGGCGTGGCACACAATTGTCAATATTTTTTTGTTGACCTATTATAAGTTAGACAAAGGGCCCACCCGTCAGCCACCCTTACCTCTCATGCGACTGGGTCGTCGCCGGTGAGCCCGCATCAACACTCCCGCATTGCCAGGGGCCCCTGCTCACTCCTCCGATTGGGGCGTCACTGGCGAGCCCGCCGCTGGCAGCTTCGCCTCCCTCTCCTCCTCTCCTTCTCTCTCCCCAGCACCTCCTTCTCAGGTTGTCCTGCATCGGGCGCCGTCTGCATCAACACCGCCTCCCGACGAGCAGAGCCCCGCTGTGGCCCTCCACCATTCTCCCGCTCCTCTCACCCTCCTCATTCTACCCACCTCCTGCGCCCGCTCTCGCACGGGCCGCCATGGCTACAGCTCGGCAGAAGCGCACGCCGCCGTGACACACGGCCCTGCCATGGCCGTCTCCCGCCACTGCGCCGTGAAGACGATGTGTCAGCCTTCCAACCAAGGATGATTGCGTCACTGGCTACCTGGCCTCTTGTTGCTGTCGGCGGCGACCCTGCCTGGCATCGGGCGGCGGCCTCACTCGCGACTGCTTGGGACGACCTGCACGAAGGAGGCAGCCGTGCAACTTCGGAACGGTGCGGGAGGCGGCGCGAGACGACCTACATGGATGCATCGGCCACGCGGCTCGGGGACGGCGCCCTCCTTGGTGCGGCGGTAATTGGCGGGCCGTGCAGCAGCGCGAGCTTGAGGGCGGCGACAACGTTGGATGCACCCAAGCTGTTTGATGGAATGCCTCAAAAGAGAATAAGAAGGTTTGGGAGAGATAAGGGTGCTGACAGGTGGGCCCTCCGTCCAAATTAACAGGTCAACAAACGATGTTGACAATTTTGTGCCACGTCAGTGCTTACAGCGGGCCCAGGTTGTCATAAATCAGATTAATCACTTTAAACTGATCATCAGTGTTTATTGAGAAAATTAGCAAGAAAAGAGGTGGATTTTTGGGGTGCGCAAGAAATGTGGTGGCAATTCTGGATGAGAACTTCAAATGTGGTGGTTTTTTGCAATTCACTCGCAAACGATGGCCAAGCAAGGGTGCACATTTTGGTCCCATTCGTCCTTTGTGAACTTTGGTCTTAAACCAACGCATGGCCCACATCTCTATTTTCTTCACTCATTTTTGATCTCAACACACTCTACCGGGTGGCAAGGCCGGTTAGCTATCTTAATACCTACAATTAAAGAAAACACTCTTAGTGGTTATTTGCATAAACAAAACCTAGTGACCAGTTTAACAAAAACATATTTTAGTCCCTTAGCATTGTCATTCAAACAGTCCCTTAGTATTGTCTACAGGTCCTAGTCTAGATTGCCAATACCAGGTAAAATAATGTCTTTTTCTAGAGAATAGAGAATATCAAATCACAAAGTTGTCCTAAAAGAGTCCAATATTCTATTTAGTGTTACGGTTTTTAAGCATTTGCGTAATTTTGTTTATGGCTATAGTGATTTTAGAGCCACGGTTTTCGCACAAGACGTAACCTTGGGAAATTGAACTTGGGATTTCCTCGCAAAAAAGAATTGAACTTGGGATTGATTGCTTTTATTCAAAATAATTAATTGATATTAATATTAGCTTGGATTAGTATAATAGATATCAATGGGGATGTAGCTCAAATGGTAGAGCATTTAATCAGCTATTAAAAGGCAGGGGGATCGATACCTCCCATCTCCAAATCCTTTTTTCCCCCCGTTTTATCTTGGCGATATTTTTTTTCCCGCGGAATTTTTTTTATTAACAGATTCCCGCAGAAAACGAGACCAGCCGAAAGCCGAAAGCACATTGTTCAGACGCTCTATGGGCTTCTCCCTGGATCTTAAACTGGGCTGGGAGGTGGAGACCGGTCCACTTTCGAATAATCTGTAACTATTTCTCAAATAAAAAAAAGAATAATCTGTAACTGGGCTTTCGCTGAAAGAACATCTGTGACTGGGCTCGAATGTTGTGGAGGCTGATTTTATTTCTGTAATGCGAATAAATTTCGTTTATGTTTTGACAGGAAATACGCATATCGCCTGCCTGAAAAAATCACTCAGGTCCTTTGCACCCCCCTTAAAAACGATCAAAACAATTATTTGCAACATAAACAATTCAAGACTACTAGTCTGGTTTATATTGCCATTATTACTACTTTTTTCAATCTTTTTTTTTTGCGAGAACAATAGCAAATGTCTTCTTAGATGGTTCCTCAAAGCACAAAATCACCCAAGATATTTTCTATTTCGTACCAGGATGGAGTTTTTGGCATACTATTCTATGAAATGGCCGCTTTTTCAACATAACATAAGAAAATCATTTTTGTAACTTGAAAGTCTTCGTCGGTCGTTTCCAATATAGAAGGCGTACATATTTTATCCCAAGATCATTTTCTTTCATTTGACCAAGTTTATAGAAAATATATCTGTAACTACAACGCCAAACAAACAATATAGTGCTATCGCTACGGTATGAGAGCTTTGTTCAGGGTACGTCGCCGGTGGATGTAGGAAGAAGAAGATTTCGGCGCCCCAAATATATCGCTTTCAGCCTTTTTTTTTCAAAAAAAAGGAGATCCTTACACGCTTTACATTTGGAAAGGATGGAATATTTGGTGATAATTTTTTTTTGCCACTTACGCAGTGAAGAATTTTTTGAACTTACTTGTTTGATAAAAAAAAGTCTCACCGGCTGCTGGCAGTTTTTTTTTTGAGGTTTGGCTGCTGGCAGCTGAGTCATGTGCGGCAGGGACCCACCTGTCAGCCAACAGCGAAGGCCAAATTAAAGCCCGCGGCAGCGAGAACTGGCGGGAAGCGTTGGTGGGTTTCCCGCGCATTTCCCCCGAATCTCCCGCGCTCGCCCCCTCTTATCCCCGGCCTCCTCCGATCCCCTCCCCGCCAGACGCCACCACCCGCCGCCGCCGCCAGAAGAGATCCATCCGTCCGGCCGAGCCGAGAGCAGAGCGGAGCAGGGGAAGGAGGCGGGAAAGGGGAGCAGCAGCCATGATGTTCTCCAGCCAGGTGGACGCCTTCTCGCCGTCGCAGTTCACCGCGTCGCAGAACGCCGCCGCCGACTCCACCCCCAACAAGGTCGGTCCCTCCTCCTTGCCCGCTTTCTTGCGAGATGTGTCCTCGCCGGTTTCCTGATGTAGATCTTTCGGTTGTGCGTCGCAGTTCCGGGGCGCGTTGGGAACGATGCCGCTGACCGTGAAGCAGATCGCGGACGCGCGGCTGGCCGGCGCCGGCGAGAAGGGAGCGCCCTTCGTCGTCGACGGCGTCGAGACGGCCAACGTGAGTGAGGATTCACCGGCCATGCGCCTCCGGGCTCGTCTGGATCGGCTTCTTACCCTGCTGTTGTTCGGGGTTGGGGGATCTGCAGGTCAGGCTCGTGGGGATGGTGAGCGGCAAGGCGGAGCGGAACACGGACGTCTCCTTCACCCTCGACGACGGCACCGGCCGCATCGACTTCATCAGATGGTGAGCGCATCTCGGCAAATCCCCAACTTTTAATCGAGTTCCAGATGCATCTTTTGTTTGGATTCCATTGCTGGATGTTGGCTGGCTGTGGGATTTGTCTAATGCTGCGACTTCAATCTTCGCTAAGATAGAAATACTGTTGGCTGTTGGTACGACAGTGTAAGATTAATTCTGTAATTGAGTCCCAGATGTGTTTTAGGAAACAAGTTTACACCTTTGTGCTCCTGTGGCCATTGCTGTGTATATTATGCTGTTAGATTCGTCAAACCTTACAAGTTCTCCCTGCACTAGGAATGCTGCTGGCTATCACAACACTGCAAGCAATTAGACGATGGGAAATCTGCAATTGCTTTGCCATCTCTGACTAATTAACCATTTGAGGGACAGTAGTGGAATATACTACTCCCTCCGTAAACTAATATAAGAGCGTTTAGAATACTAAAGTAGTGATCTAAACACTCTTATATTAGTTTACAGAGGGAGTATATTACTGCAAAATGCTTGATTTATTTTTTGAGTCAGTATGGACTGGCTAAGCATACTATGATAATGTAGATTATTGCAACTTTGCAAGTTCATAGACACCATATTTGACTAATTAACTATTTTAGAAATAGCAGGGCGATATGTTTCTCCAAAGTACTTGTTTTTTTGTCTGTGCAGCTGGCTTAGCTTACTAAATCAGTATGCATTTCAGGTATCCTGCTAACAAATGATCATTAGCATAGTTGAGTACCAGATGTGTTTTAGGGGGTACAGTTTTAGACCTTTGTGCTCTGTTTGCCATTGCTGGGTGCTGGCTGTGGGATTTTTTGAATGTTCCACGTTCAATTTTCACTAGAAATGCTGCTAGCTGTTAGTACAGCAATGCAAGCTATCCAGTAATGGTAAATCTGCTGGTTGTTATTAGCCATTTCAGGTTAATTGGCTATTTGGGGGACATTAGGGGGATAAATTACCGTGAAATGCTTAAAATTTGAATTCTGTAACACTTGACAAGCATAATATACCAATATATATTACTAGAATACCGTGCCTCTCATCGCAGTGCAAACAATCCAATAGTGAGGGATCTGCAATTACTTTACCATACCTGACTAATCAATCAACCATTTGAAAGGCATTGCTCCCTCCGTCCGTGAATAAGTGTACATCTAGCTTTTGTCCTAAGTCAAAGTTTTAAAACTTTGACCAATTTTATAGGGAAAAAGTAGCAACATTTATGGTACTAAATTAGTATCACTAGATTCATTTTGAAATGTAGCTTCATAATGTACCAATTTGATATCATATATGCTACTACACTTTTCTATAAAGTTGGTCAAAATTTTAAAACTTTGACTTGGTACAAAAGCTAGATGTACACTTATTCGCAGACGGAGGGAATACTTATTAGGGTGTGTGTATTACTGTGGAACGCTTCAATTCTTAGAACTGGCTAAGCATGATATATTTGTACTACTGAGATTCATGTACCAATGAGATATTATTATAGTTTCTTCTGTCTTTGTGAATATAAAAGACCTCATTGCTGGCTATCTCTTGTTTGATTTGTCAAACCCAAAGTTCAATTTTCACTAGTAATACAGTTGCTCTTATCAGTGTGTGAGCAGTCCAAGAATGGGAAATCTGCAAATATTTTACCATGGTAGATATATCACTATAAAATTCTTATGTTTTCTTAAACGCTGGCTAAGATTATACTCCCTCTGTCCCAAAATAAGTGACTTGAGTTTGTACTAACTTTAGTACAAAGTTGAGTCACTTATTTTGGGATGGAGGGAGTATATTAGTACAGATTATTGTTTCTTTGGTAGTTAATGAGATATCAGCAGAAAAATGTGTTCTTTGGGAAGAGTAAATATCTGAAATGCTGTCATTAGGCTCATTGCAGTACCACCATATATTCTTTATAGTTAGCGGTTAATGGTATTTCATAGTTTATGCCATCAACAACAGTTAGCGTTTTTATAAGCTCAGGATTTGTAATGCCGTTCTGCTATTTAGACAAAGCTTTGTGGGCTAATCAAACATGATAGTATCTGCTGTCAGCAATAGGTATCAGTTTAACATCTTTGTCAATTTGATATGTTTTACAGGGTGAATGATGCTGCAGATTCTGCTGAAACTGCTGCTATTCAGTACGTATTACTTGCAACCTTCATTGTTTGCTTGTCATACACACATAATCACCATTTGTCGAGGGAAGTTACTGCCTTCCTCTCTGAAGGATCACCACCCTTTTCTAATACTTCCTTTGTTAATTAAGGAATGGTATGTACGTTGCTGTCATCGGTAGCCTGAAGGGAGTTCAGGACAAGAAGCGTGCTACTGCTTTCGCAGTCAGGTATTTGTTTTTGCTGCAGAACATTATGTTCCTGTTCCACTGATCTGATGTATGGAAACATGCTAACCGAATGTAACTTCTCCATTTTCAGACCTATAACTGATTACAACGAGGTCACGCTGCATTTCATTCAGTGCGTGCGGATGCACATAGAGAACACAAAATCAAAGGTATGCTCCTGATCATTGTGGTACCAAATGTTCAATGCAGATACTCCCATGATAACTCTCTGTTTGTCCTCAGTTAGAAGAATACCTGGTTTAAATGGTTGTTATAATCATGGTTAATTGTAGGTTGGCAGTCCCGCGCACACCAATTCTTCTGTGGGAACCCCATTCGCCAACAGATTGAGCGAAGCGGCTACTCCACCCTCTGTGAAGTCCAACCTGGTTAGCTGTGATTGCAATGTTTGAGTGGTTCGAACAGTAGAACTAACTATTCGTGTGCTAACTAGTCATTCATTTCCTTCATTCCTGCAGGCGCCAGCGACTAGCGGAACAAACGGATCGGAGACCGATTTCTACACGCAGGTGCTGAATGTCTTCCGCGAACCGGCAAACATGTAAGCTGTGCATCCGCCAATCCTTCCTTCCCTTGCCTTGTCCTATGAACTGACTTTTATGCTTGACATATAGGCCATGAAAACCTGATCTATTACCCATCGTAGACTCCGCATATTGTTCCTCTTTTACATCATCGGTGATTTGTTTTCATCTTTATCTAACCACTCTGTTTAATTGACAGCGAGAGTGACCATGGCGTGCATGTGGATGACATTGCCAAGCGGTTCAGACTACCAGCACTCAAGATCAAGTAAGCCCATCTCTCTACCTCTCTTGAACCAAGACACACGATGATGTATTGCTGCTGGCTAATAAATCTTTCACCTCTGATATGCAGGGAGGCTATCGACTACCATGTCGATGTCGGGCACATCTACTCGACCATCGATGATTTCCACTACAAGTCAGCGTTCGTTGACTGAGTCTGTAACCGAGTGCCGCCACTACAAGTCAGCGTTCGTCGACTGTGTCTGTAACCGAGTGCCGCCATCACTCGCTAGCATCTGTCCTTAGCTGTGTGCTGTTTAGGTATCCCCCAGAGGGAAGCATCTTCTGGCTGGAGTTTGAGAGACATGACTCACCCTTGGCTTGAGAGGATGCTCCAGGGGCATGTATTACTTTAAATTCCAGTTGATCAGAGGCGTATGAGCCTTGATGCGATGAGAGTCTCGTCTAGTGAAATCATGGTTCTGCTCTGAGTGTGATATGGTGGGATGGATTTACATTTTGCAGTCAAAGTTTGACAGTTGCATCGTTCTACATCTGAATAACCGTTATGTGTTCTTTTGAGACAAAGTGCAAAGATTGACGCTAACTCTGCTCGCCACTAGTTTGAGCGCGCAAGAGATTATTACACTGTCTGTGTAAACATCATCGCTTACACTGATCGAACACTCATAATTGACTAAAGCAAGTGCACTTTCCTCTGAAGTGCACAAAGAGATTACACTGACCTATCTCTTCAAGGCGTCCATTCTTTTTTTAGGGAATCTATTTGTTGAGACGAGCATTTCATATGCGATTTTTGCCCCTTGTCTGTTCAGCACCTGGCTGGGTTTTGCTTCAGTAAATCAAATTAAATATAGTATTGTATTGCTTGATTGTCAGTATTTTTTTTTGAGACAGAATCTTTTTTTGTAGAGAGAATCCGGATTGTCTCTTGGTCAGTCATGAGGAAAAGATATAAAAAAATGTCCTTTTGTTTTCCTATAAAACAAAATAATTTCTGTTTTTGAAACGAGGAAGCTTTGATGTTGCAGGTGGGGACGGAGAAATGATATCTCAGGAGCTCTAGACAAAACAAACAACATCGATCTCCAAAAAAGCTTACAACTTCGACATTTTGGACCACATTTCTTTTCAGATCTCTCCGGGCGTCAAATTTCTCGATGAAATTTTGCACATGCCTCGAACACTCAAGAATTTTTCATGTGTCCCCTAAGAAAAAGAACTTTCCATGCCAAGATATTTCAGATTTCATACTTTTTTAATCAAATTTACTTTTGATGCGGGGGCATATAGCTCGGGGTCCAGAAATGCCAGCTCTTTCAACAGAAGGTCCGTATGTTAATTTCCCGTTTTAGTTGCATTTACATACATCAGCTCCTCTATCGGGTATTATTATGTCCCTCGTATTTTGGGCCAAAATTTGACAATCAATATTAACAGACTATAAAGTGTATGCTACCAGAAAATACTATTGAATTTGTTTTTAAAAATTTCTCACTATATAATTTTGGTGATATATTGTTTACCTTTTATTAGTTAAATTCATGGCCAAACTGGCGTTTTGGTGGCTTCTTCTAGCGGCGGTAGTGGTCGTTCGGTGGTCCATAGACAATGTAATTATTATTATGTTTGGTTGCATTGTACTCTGATGAACCTTTACAATGGATCTAAATTATTTTCACAAAAAAATACTGAGTTGCTAATTACAGTTAATTGAATTCTTTTGGGCTTCATTCAAGTTATTGAACAACTGATCGCGTGTTGAGATTCATTCACTAATTTTCATCATGCTTCATTGGTAATTTTAGTTATCGTAAATTTAGTTTTGTTTACCTAATCTATAATTTTTAATAAATTTGAATGAATTGTATTTCACTCTTCTACACTGTCGTGGTGGTATCGGCGTCCTTACTTCCTAATGCCTTTGTAATTTTTAGATTTTTGTTCTGACCATACTTTATCTTTTTACTTTCTCAGGTATTATTATTTTTTGGTAAATATAAAATAGTGATCTCCATTTAACTAAGTGTTATGTTTCCACTTGGGTTTCTCAAATTTTCCTGTTATTGTTTAGGTGTAGTTTGTGGACCTTTTTTGATTTTAAGGTTAGTTAGTGAAAAAATTATTTTTCTTTTGTTATATGCTGCAAGTGACATTTTTTTTTGTTGTTTTATTATTTTGTTGCTGTTGAAATTTCTTGTAGTCTTTGGTAATATTTTATTTTTTAAAATACAACATTGTTACTTTTGTTTATGTTTAACATTTTTTATTGCCATGTGTATCATGTATAAATAATTGGTATTGTATCCCATTACATATTGTTTTGTTTATTTTACTTTTAATGAATTTTCAATAATTCATATCATTTTCTTTATTTTTTAATATAATCATTATTGTAATTATTTTAATTGATTTTTAATTCTAAAAATTTGGGATATCTCTTAAACTTTTTATTATTTATTTTTGTGTTTTAAATTAGCCTTAAGCCTTTTTCCACTCCGCATTCTTAGTTATTTTGACTGACCTTTCTGGGTAGATACCATTAACTTTCTACAGAACTTCTGTTGTACTTGTATAAACCGTAGGGCAACAGAGTTCAGTCCACCCGTCAAAAATCTTATAACCTTTTAAATATATTTTTTAAATTTTTTTAACGTACATATAGTCTAAACATTGATATACACGGTGAATATTTTTTTACATTTTTAGTACGTTATTGGTACAAAAAATCAAATAAATATTATTTAAAATTGAGTAAATTATCAAATAAATAGTCCCAAATAAAATAAAGTAAGAGCTAAAGAATATTTAGTAATTTACAATTCTTTATACTAAACTTTATTGCTTTTATAACTTAGTTCTTCTGAAAAATTATATGCCATTTGATTACGTGTACACTTTTTATTATATTATTTTTTAAATTTGTTTGCTATTGCGTATATCAAATAAATAGTCCCAAATGGTTATATGTCTATGTCAATGCTAAAAAGTGTTAAATGTGAACTTCGAGACTTTTGCAAGTGCAAAATAATGAAATGATTTATCATTACATATGTTGTTTTTGTGCTAAACTGAAGAGCTATTTTTCAATGGTGATTTTAGTTTGAAATATTTATATATCTAGTGTCATGCAAATATCTATATGTCTTGGTAGACTGGCAAAGGAGCGTTAGGATTTTTTGACAAAGGGTGGATTTTATTAGCTCAAAAATGAAGCATCAAGAAGATACAAACACAAAGAGCACAAATCCGGTCTCTATATAGTTAGGGTGCACACAATCCACACGAACACGCACGCACACACACAAAAATCACTCTGGCGACTAGCAAAGTCAAACAAGACCGAGGATATGCCAAGGCAGATGTAAATCAAAAAGAGAAGAGAAGAGAAAGAGCAGCAATAATCCATCCCGAGCCGGTGTTGAGCAAACCAAGATGATTCTAGTGCACGCGATCCAGACGTGGACACGGCCATGCGAACTAAAACCGTGCACACACTATTCTAGTGACCAAGCCACCAAAGTCCACTAGGATACAATACCGACATCTAAATATAGGCATGGGTCTAACAATAATAATATCTTGACATGGGACATACTAGAGTACAATGTTGGTAAACTTAAAAGAGCGATTCATAGATTAAGTGTGTGCGTCGGCGTGCTAGGTTGTGTCTGAGGCTTTGCCTTCTTCGCCCTTGCCATATGTTCGACGTGATCAATCGACGGCGATCTCCATGTGTACTAGACCGAGTTTCTCGATGACCAGTGCCTTGCATGGTGAGTGTAAATACTACTATCTAGCTTTGATATCATCACATAGATGAAGTTTACTCCAAACCGCACAAGGGATTTAGAGTATTTTGCTCCAGGGCATGCCATCTTTTCAACAAGAGCGAAGCTACAAGAGGAGCAATGTCGGGTGCCACCATCTATTGTCAGAACATTTGCTTAGATCTTCGGTGTGATTAAGACCAAGAGTCGGGTCAGGTTGTTCCCTTATCGCAATGATGGAAACCTGTCGTATTGAAGAAAAAAAAACCTTTGGATTTATTTCTTGATACGCCTTTCATAGCTGCATTCGCAGTTCTCGTATGAGATTTTGGTGTGTTGTTTGTTCGACGCCTTGGTGGGTTCTGGGTCAGTAAAATAAATCATATGTCCTTGTGAAAAAAGTATATCAGTTCATTGTCGGTTTCTTTTTTCCTTTTGCAGAGAGAATCCTTTGCTCTTTTTCAGGGGAGAGAGAATTTTGTGCTGGCAGCTAGCCAAGATAAGCCCATAGTTCAGCCCTGAAGTCCATGTATGGAGGGCCATGTAAGGTAGATGGTGGGCTGCTCTACAAGGAGAGGAAAGAATATTCCAGAGAGCCTTTTTTCTTCATTTCTGAGAAGGTACCCCCTTGTCACCAAATATGGCGTATAAATTCAGTTAAAAAGCCAACTATATCTAAGTTCAACCAAAATATATATAAGAAACTATCAACAACTACAACATTGAGTATATATATTAGGAAAATATATCAAACAATGGATATATTAATTTTGATTTGGTATTTTTCCCCTCATATTTCTATATATGCTTGGCCAAACTTAAAAATCATTGGATTTTTTACTCAGCTTATACACCATCAATTTGGGGACGGGGGCAGTTATTATTCTACCATTTCCATGAATGTTTGGATAACTAAATTATTTTACCATTCCGCTACCAGGTATTTTAAGAGTGGGTATATATGTGTTTGCCATCATGAATCGGTGAGGAATGAAATTTCAACATTTGACGCGCATCAATGCATGAAGTTACATAGGTCCCTTTATAATAGCTTTTTTTTTACCATGGCTGCGGTTAATCCATAGCCAGGTTAGTAGGCAAAAATTGCTTCCGGAGCACACATCTCAAAACAGTAAATCTGAAAAGACATCAAATAATTTCTTTCTATAATTAAGGAGGATGCCTAGACGTTTCAAGTGCGTGTAAGAATTCATAGAGAAAAAACATCCCAGGAACTTTAGACGCTCCCAACAGCTTAAAAAAAACAGACATTCTGGAGCATTGTATTTTTAGAGCTCTTCGGGTGTAATCTCTCGACCAAATTTTACACACATCCAGAACACTGAAGCGTTTTTTTTTTCAGGCAAAAGAAAAAACGGTCAAACATTTTTCATGCCAAATAAGAGGAGTGGCCAAATAATTACTGATTTCTACCTCTTTTTTTTTTGGCTTTCGAATTTCCTGTTCATGCCGGAGCATATGGGTTCGTATGCAAAACCCCATGCTCTTTCGAAATAAGATTTACCGTATTATCAAGCTCTCGTTTTAGCCACATTTACATGCAGCCAGCCAGCTAGGCACGCACGGTACAGACGTACAGTCCTAGGCGGCTGCTTCTACGACATATGTACGTACGTACTCATGGGCGCACGAGAGGTTGGAAGCTAGTAGTACGTACTGGTACGTCGTTGTTGCACACGCGCGCACAGCAAGCACATATCTAGAATCATGAAAAGCGTTTGTAGCATACCCTGTCCACTCCGCTGGCCTGCCGGTGGACCAACCACCACATGTGTGCATGCATGCCGTACGTGTTACCTTCCAAATTTAACATCCCGTGTCGGTCTGACACATGGTAACTTAACCAGACACAAGAATTTCGGACAGTGATTAGTCAGCAGTGTTCATATGACACTAATCATGCATGCCTGCTTTGCGTCAGTGCTGCTAGAGTGCTACTGAACGATAGTCGATGTATCTCTCTGTACGCCCTTCGGCCTTTTTTACTCCGCGTATTAGATTTGTGTCAAATGAAAATTTGTAAAATTTAATTAAATTTATATTTAAAAATATCAGCATGAAAAAATATAAAATATATACACTGTCAAACTACATTTCATAAAAAATCTAACAATATTGATTTAACATTGTGAATGGTGATACTCTTTTGTAAGTTTGATCAAAGCAGAGACACTTTAGCTTCGGACAAAACTTATATACAGACTAAAAATGACCGAAGGAAGTACCTCGACCATACGCTTCGCTGGCTTCAGGACTTCTTCATGCAGTGCCGTCTCACACATCCGCTTCACGCGGTACTCGGCATCTCGCCATCCAAATCGCATCGCACGACCATCTTCGGCATCTCGCTTTGCATCCCTGCAGGTGAAATGAACTCCTACGGGCCACGTACAAGCACTACATAGGTGCGGCGAGACAGATCGGTCGACAGAGGGACAGACATTAATTTGCAGGTTTTTGTTTTGTTTTGTTTGGTGTTGGTAGCTAGCATAGCTGGTCCGATCCAATCAGATCAAGATGAGCGTGCGTACGTACGGGCGAGTGATCTGGAAAGGAGCTGATAATTGTAGTGATCCGTCCATGTCGCTTGCTATAATATAGCTGCACGCATGTGTCCATCCATCGTCACCTAACACATGCATCAGATGAGCTAGCCCTAGCTACATCATCTAGCTTAGCTGGGCATGCGCCCTGCCGGGGCTCGATCCCTGCTGCTCATTGGACGATCCAGATCGACCATGCATGAGATGCTAGGATCAAATATTAATTCAACTGGCAAGTTCGCGGAATTTAACGACCATGCATGCATGCATGCACGCATGCAATTTGCTACCTTAGACTAGTCACAATGGTGAGTAACATATACTAGTAACATATACATATCCCTAGACTATGTTACTACTTTCATAGTGGATAGTAACATAAGCATGGTAACATGCAAAGCTTCATTTATTAGGTTATAGACTCATATTGCATTGGGACATGTGATGTTACAGTAACTAGCTAAGTTACTATAACTATCTCTCTCCTCATTAACTCACTGACACATAAGCAAATTTGCTGAGTTGGACTCGATGTTAGGCTGGTCACAGTGGACAAGAACATAAGCTAGTAACTTACACACTTTCCTAGACTATGTTACTACCTCCATAGTGGGTAGGAACATCTGTGTAGTGTCATGCAACGATGTATTTATTAGGTTATAGACTCATTGTTTCTTGAAGTGTGTGATGTTCCGGTAACTTAGCTAGTTACCACAAGCACCTCTCTCTTCATTAAATATGTGCCACATAAGCAAAGTTGTATTGGAGTGTGTGATGTTACTCCTAAGTTCCTCCCCATTGTGACCAGCCTTACTACTGAAGTTACTCCCACTGGCTAGTCTTAGGCAATCTCCAAAGCGGAACCTCAAATCTCCCGTAAGTGTTTGGACCGCGTGTCCGACTGCAGTTTGTCATCCAACCAAACCCGTATCGGTCTGACGGCGCACTTGGACGCACGTTGGTTTTTTCACAAATCGGAAACTAAAAGGGGGCTTTGCGGAAGTCCGGACATCTGTCTGGCGAATCAAAAACCACCACGGAAGGCCGCACTGCTATTTGGTTGATGCATGTTGCTTTGGTGGAGAGTGATCGGATATCACTGTTGTTTGTTTGGCGGAAGGTTTAACATGCATGCATGCTGTTGGCAGAAGGTAAGGTTGTCTCCATGTTGTTTGCACTAATTTTTATTTCAAGTGTTGTTTGGCGGAATGCGGATGAATATTTGAGGTATAGGATTGAATGGACGTGTCCGGATGCTAGTCCGGACCGATGTTCGGATAAATACCATGTCTGTTTACGGGGCAGAGACGCCCTTGCAATTATACATATACAAAAGCAAAAGAACTCTCGACCGGTCGATCCATACATGGATCCCTGCTGGTCATTGAACGATCCAGACCGACCATGCATGCACGAGATGGGATCAAATATTAATCCAGCCGGCAAGTTCCTGGAATTCAACCAGCTAAATTAACAAATCTACCAAAAGGAAAAAAGGCCAGGCAGCAGAGCACATGCGTGCATGGGGCCATGCATGAAACAGGAAACGGAAAAGGAGGAAGGAGGAAGAAGACGAGGGCAGGCAACATGGTGTAAGATGCACGGAATTTTCTTTGCAGAGCTGTCGACCAGCTGCTCGGTTTCCTGCCTGCACTACATGCAACCATAGACATCTGTTCATCGTCCTAGCTCCTAGCTAGCTCCAAAGCAAACCAAGGCGGCAAATGCATAATATATCTCTGTCCATGCCTGTGTAGAAAGATGGATGGATGGATTAATTAACAGCACAGTGTAGATCGATCGTATAAGTTGAGACATGCCAGCGCTGAGACAGTGAGACGGTGCGTGGAATAACCAATGTACGCATATGCTTTGGAATTTAGGCGGTGTCGTGTGTGCTGTCGAATGCATGCATGGCAACAAAATGTGGAGTGACTTTGGTCGTAGGGCTGTAACATCAAAGTGACACAGGCCTGTGGCAATTGTTTGTATATATAATGCGTGAGACATGCATGCATACGAACAAAGGTAGAGTAGAAAGGCCGGAAAAGTGGGTGTCGCATGCATGCATACCTTCCATCCGCCAGGTGTATTGTACTATCGGTCGGTCGGCCGGCCGTGATTCAGATCCCAATTACATGCACCCTACCTCCTACGGCGCCTATCTACTTATAATGGAAGTATTATTTCCTGTAAGGAGTAGTACATTTGTCCCGGTTTACTAGTCCCCTTTATTTTGGATTAAATTTTGATTATATATTTAACTAACAAAATGTTAACGCATGTCGTCAAAAAATTTATTGTTAGTTTTGTATTTGAATGTAGTTTTCAATGATATTAGTTTTGCCATATATAATTTATATTTTATTAGTTATAAAATCATGATAAAATATAATCCAAAATACGAGGGGACTAGCTAATAAATCAGGATGGAGCATGGACATGCCTGAAAAAATAGTTAGTCGATTCTATCGGCCACACGATTTTAAATCAACGCGATCCATCCGACGTACCACTATCTGACCTGCCGGCCTCCGCCACCCATGGTGTTCCCGCGCCTGGCTTGCCGCCCCGCCCTCCCCCCGCAGCCATCCCTTTAAGTCTCACCGGCCAAAAGAATTATCTGGCGACCCGCACCCCTTGTACCAACCCCGCACCAGTCAACATGCTCTCTTGCCTTCGCCTAGGACGTCACAGCTCATTGTTTTTCTGGTCACAACGCCGCCCTCGCCCCGGGGTCGACGTTCGTCACTACTGCTCCCCCACCCCAGTGCCTTTGGCCATGCTACGAGTTCGACTAACACAAGCAAAGGTCCATGAGATTTAGCAATCGCGGGTCCAATATACATGATCTCTCCTATTTTGAGTCAAACTTTGACCACTAATTTATAGGTACTACAACAAATACATGTTATATCAGTATTGCTAATTCTCAGTCGACTAAAACTTAGTTACGTTTCAGTCAATGCTATGTTCGTGAACTCTTACACTGAGATCCATGTACATTTTTCTTTTCGGTCATTTCTTCTTCTTTCTTACATGCCATCATTTGACTAAGACTTGGTTAAATTGCAGTGGATTGAGACCTAGCCACACCCATCTTATATACCCGCAAAACCATGTTTCAAACGGTAAACTTCTTAGGAGCATAATTCCTATATAATCTCCTTGTAAAACCAGCTGTCATAGCTTGACTCGAAGTTTGAGGGGGCAATGAATTAATCGTGCCACCTTTTTTTTCCTCCGCTGCCACGAATCGCGCGTGCCACCCTGGTTGGTTGGTGTAGTGGTACTAGGTTTTGTTCTTGATCAGGGAGAGGACGGACGGATCTGAGGGGATCCAGGTGTGCGTACATCAGCAGGACTGTGATTAATCCTAGAGCTAGCTAAGCTATGTCACATAGACAATCACATAGCGTACTACTGTTCATATAGGCTCATCTTTATTAGGTAGGTAGGAGATGATCGATGGTTTGGTGTGAAAAAACAGTTGATGCATGCATGCATGCTTTGACACGCACGCACGCATGCATGCATAATGGATGTGGAGGAATCGGTAATCTTTACGGGCTCCACGGGAATCGATCGATGGATGGATCGACCGGCTAGAGGTAGTAGAGCCAGGGACGTCGTAGTACTGGGCGGCGATGGAGTCATTGTGATCGTGGAATGCACGTGAAAAGTGTAAACAGTAGTCATGTCATGTGACGGATCCATCCATCCATCTGGACGTAGGTACGCACGTACGTATATGCATGCCCGCGCGCTTGAAATTCCGTTTTTTTTAACCCGCCAGCACTCTTGCTGCTTCGATCATAGGACCATTTTCTCATGTAAAACTGTATGGCCAAGGAGTAATTGTCATCTTCTTAGAGCTTTTACAGCCGGACGCCTCATACCTATCACAAATGCTCGGGCGGACGGCTTGATCACTAACTGGTAAAAGAAAGTGACCAGTCATGCTCCTCATACCGGCCCTAGAGGCGCGAGGCGCGTCACCGCTGCCTCAGTGAGGCGGTGCGCTCAGTCTGGACACCAAGTGCCGTAGAGGCACAACCCTTCGTTGGCACGCCGAGGGCGAGGCCTTCTGTGGCCCATCTACGCCGGAGGCTAATATGGCGTGGCGTGCCGGTCATGTGAGACGGAGGGTGTGGCAGCCCTCGCGGTGGACGTCGGCAAGGCGGAGACACACTTTCCGGCGCCGATACGGGTGTGCGGCAACCCAGGGCGTCGCAACCGTGTCGTGGTGAACGTGTTGGCCTCCGACCCGGATCCATCGTCGACCTCACTTTGACCGGTGACGTGTAGGCAACGGGCTCCGACGAGGAAAAGTAGGCATGAATGACAGCGGCGCCTCGAGTCCCGTGAGCTGGTGTCTGTCCCCTGTCCTACTTCTACCTCGCCCACGGCAGAGCCGGACGAGCTCCGCTTAAATTGAGGTTTTCACGTGCATGTGATTGTATGGATCATTAGTAAATGAGGTATCTGTTTGTGAAAATGTTAATTCGAGGACTGGCTGGTCACTGTCAGCGGACCTGCGCGGATCGGATTTGTGGTGTCCGGCTGTGGATGCTCTGCTAAGGCTGGTGATCGATGGCCATGCGTGCGTAGTAACGATGGCTTAGCTGGTCCACGTACGGGTGGATGGCATGGCCAGCGCAGGCACGTAGCGTACACGTACACGTGCGTGCACTAGCTGGTGGTGTGGGCGGCGTGAAAAGGACGGCCCGGCGTCCTCACTGGCAGGCAGTGGCCGGTACGGTGTGGGGCGACGGTGCACGTGTGCCCGGCCGGCCGAGTCGATGGTGTGGAAGTTATATCGGAGCGTGTGCCCGTGCCCGCCTCGCCGCACCTACCTCTACCTTGGTGCGTGCGGCCGGCGCAGGTGAAAATTCATTCATTCCTTTTGGTTGGTTGGTTGGTTGGTTGGGTTTTACGCCTCCTCCGCCTCACAAAGCTCTATTTATACGGCCCCTTCCTCCTCCCCCAAAACTCGCCCATCTCCATCTTCCTCCTCCCACCTCTCTCGCTCGCCCTCTCTCTTGCGATCGAGCGAGATCCAGATCGCGGCCATGCTCTCCACAGGCTTTCTTGAACTGTCAACACGCCCGCGCCAGCCAAACATGGCCTGCCGCCGCCGAATTCGCTTGCTATTGCATGCGTGTTTCGATCGATCTCATACGATCCGATGGATCTTTGCCTTGCCTTGTTGATGGTTCAAGAAAGTCCTTGGAAAACATGCCCGCCTCTCCCCGCCTCCCTCCACGGGTTTCTTCCCATCTATGCATGCTTCATGGAGGCCGCCATCGCGTTCGTGCGCAATTCGATCCATCTGCACCGGTCAATTATTCATCCATGCATCCATTACAGGCAAGTAATTGACTCTTTCCCCCTAATTGCTTTCAATCTGGCGGCCATGATTTCCATCTACCCCGGCCGGCCGGTTGATTTCTGTTCTTGTCACTTCATTTACTTTTTAGATCGATCTTACCGCGTGCGCACGAGTACTTCTTATCGTATGCGGATCCGGATCCAGATCCATCATGGCTGAGGCCGATCTAATGTTTAATCATGTGAAATATTACGCTACAATCAATCGGTTGATCTACTTTTTTACATGCCACTTATTTGCTCTTAAATACCCTACATATCTATCTTTTCTGAATTGTTTATGTGCTTTTGGTGTCTTATAATTTTCCAGTAAAGGTTATTTATTGGCCCAACCAATTTAAGCTTTCTATGTAATTTCAATTACTCAATTTAAGATTTCCTCGTATTCATCTATCTTCCTAGAGCTTGTTTTCGGTAATTCTATCCTTTTTCAGAGAGAGAGAGAGAGAGAGATATATATATGAAGGGTCTGTCTATGTCACATCTAGATGTGAGATAATATCTCACATCTAACTCCCTCACCCTTAAAATCCAGGGAGACTTTAAAAAACAATCAAGGGTGAGTGAGTGGAAGACTTAAAAAAAAATCAAGGATGAGTGAGTTAGATGTGAAATAATATTTCACATCTAGATGTGGAATAGCAAACCCGATATATATATGCATGGTCTAGATTGTCTGTCATCTCTTCCCCTTTCTCCCTGTCGCTGATTTTTTTTATGATAATCACCAGACTAAATAGAAAAAGAATTACCATGCTCCAATCAGTGCCATGAATGAAGTGCTTATTTTGTTTGACACCAAATACTTTATAATCATATAATAGTCTATGTCCATTTCATTGTGTTTATTAAACTGTTACAGGTTCTTACTGTATTCTCAAAAAGAGAAAAATATATGGCATCCCTCAAAAGGGGATAGACACACTTATTGTGTCATGTTGTGTGTGAATATGTTGGCGCGCTTGAATAAAATCAAGTAGATAATATTGTGTATGTTATGGACCGCTCTTAGTACTCCATGTGGGAATCCTTCATGAATTTTCTCGCGAAATTTACTAACAGCGGCTTGGGGGAAGAATACCATAGAAACAAAAAATTATGGTTCATTTACAGTTTATCCCCTATTTGTGACATTTCAGACACGTATTTTTTTTCAGATTACTTGTTCTTGTTTTTCCCGTCTTTTTGGCACACAGAATTATGAAAAGTGAGAACAGAAAAAGAAAATACATGATGCTAATTACCGTGGCATAGCATGTTGAATCAGCACGGCTAAAGGTAAAAATCATGCTGATCGTTAAGGAAGAAACACTATGATTCTCCACCGAGTCTAGATATCATTTTCGGTTTCCTCCAAAACTTGTATGAAATTCCTGAGGTGCTACTGCAAACCTATGATCTAAATGGTAGGTATAGCTATCTTTTCCCCATTTCCCTCCAGTTATTATGTACCATCAAAGGGTCGCTCAGTGTCTTGAAATACGCGCATTGGATTGTGCACCATGATTCGACAATTTAACCTTTTTATCCTTGATCCATAATAATTATAGTACGGTGCTCCAAAATTTGTAGGGAAATTTCCAACCTTGTAAAATCCCGTGGTGTTAGTGCAAACCTATGATCTAAATGGTTGGAATTGATAGCTGCCCTTTCTTTCCCTCCAATTTCCTCCCAAAGTGGAGCTAAGTGTCTCGAACACTCGGGCATTGGATTGTGCACCATGATTCGACAATTTAACCTTATTATCCTTGATCCGTAATAATTATAGTACATGCGTGCTTGGAAACGTCAACAATGAGCTCTCTTAAAAAGCTCATGCACGATATAGGAAAACAAAGGTGGGAAAAGATTGGTGGTGTGGTGTGGTGCCCATGCGGGCGGTAGCGTGCGCGCACGAGCGGATGAGCAGTGGAATGGCAGCGATCGGGTGCAGGTGCAGGTGGGTGCCGACCTGACCCGTCGCATCCAATCTAACCAACCAAGCAACCCTGATGAATTTTCTCTGCATCCATCTCACTAGCTAGCCTAGCTAGCTCCCACTGTAGCCTTGCTGAGAAAGCAAGCAAGCATGGCACGTATAATTGTATGCATACATTGAATTATACAGTAGAGAGCATGCATGTATAATTGTATGCATACATTGAGTGATACAGTAGAGAGCAGCAGTGGTGCCCATGTAGACGGATTGACTGATCACTGCCGTACGTACGTGCTAGCTTCTTACATATCTGGGAACGTGAGGGCGTGTCAGCGGGGAATAATTGCGGCAGTGATGTTGCCTAATTCGGAAACCGCCGCACTGTTCATTTGGGCGGCAGTCACTCGCTCGCTTGTCTCGCTGTAGCAATCATGCATGGAGGTAAAGCAGCTCGACCACTCACTCACTCCATATCATGTCACTGCACAGGCACAATCAGCAGGAGCTCAGAGCAGCAGCAGCAGCAGGAAGCAAAGGCTCTGCCGCGCCTGCGATTCTGCATCCGAGTGCGTGTAGATCGAATTTGCAGAGTGCAGCTGGAGACGACGTACGTACGAAGTGACACAAGCTAAGCTATGCAGCCTGCTCCGCTCTGCTCTGCCGCGTCAGAATAATAATGCAACCTTTGCTTTGCTTTGCTTTGCTTTCACCGCCTGCGTCAGAGCAGCTAGCTAGCGGCAGTGCTGGATGGATCGTAACGTACGCGCGCAGAGAGAATTTTCCTGTCTCTGTTTTCTTGCACTGCGTGCATGAATCCTTTTACACCCCGTTGTTTACTCGTGTGTGTCAGATGCTGATCTTGTGATGGTGCGAGGGACAACTAGAGCATCTTCAATAGCTTGTCTATATAGATGTCTATACTCGTTTTCCACGACATGAGCCCAAAACAGGCGTCCAACAACTTGTTTATATGGTTGTCCAAATATACACATCCTCTAAATCGACCTTGACAATGTCCATGCCTGGACAATGTGAAGGCATCGTCTAAAATCAACTGCAGTCATGATTTCTTCCTCTCCCGAGTGATGGCCCATCTGTCATGGTCCCTGTATATAGATATTCTGATGCAAAACTGGATGTGTATATGAGGAAATCTTTTTAGTCCATTGTCTATATGAATATATAGACATCCAAATATACCATGCTATTGAAGATGCTCTTATAATGCTTGCTAACTCTCTCATGCTGATCGACCACTCGTGTCAGTAATTTTGCCACGACTTGAAAGATTACTTCTAGATTGTCGATCGATCGAGGACACACGCTTTAATCATGCCTGCTTACTAGTTATCCATCATCGCTCTTTAACAAGAAACGTGCACTAAAGGTAGCACATGCATAAGCACGGTGACTCACTAAATTATACTCCCTCCGTAAACTAATATAAGAGCGTTTAGATCACTATTTTAGTGATCTAAAAGCTCTTATATTAGTTTACAGAGGGAGTACTACGTACACCCGAGATGATTAACTGTCAGTGGCAAGCATAAATAATTAATTACTCCTAGCTAGCAGTGTCGATGGCATCCAGTATCACGCACCATTCACGCACGCACGATATATCCTTCGTTTCAGCGCGGCGACCTGTTTGCAAGCAGCTTTACGTACACTTGTAGAGCAGAAACATTTGGTTTGAGGAGTAATGGCAAATGATGAACACTTGAATGTACTACGATATAATTACATGCATGCATGCATGGTGAGTTGCGCAATTACGTACGAGTACATGTACACCTGACTACCTACCTGAGATGATGAAGTGTCAGTGGCAAGCATAAATAATTACTACAGTAGTGTTGATGATGATGCTGACATGACAATGTGATCAATGGATTAATAATTGGCCAAGGCGCAGGTGCAGGTGGGGATCATGGTGAGTGCATGAATGATGGATGGATACGAATGATGGCGAGCACTCATCTTTCTAGGCGCCTGCCTGCAGGCTTTCTTTCACTCAATCTGCAGTGACGCTGCAGGCGGTTGCCGGGCTCGGAAAAGGGGCTTCCAAAAGATTTGCGCCAAAAGCCCAAGAGAATGTTGTGTTGTTGTGTGGCCCGGAGCGGCGGGAGGGGAAAGCTAATAAGATTATCTATCTATCTGATGATGATGAATTGATGATGATGCATGGATGCATGCATGCTCAACAGTTTCACTTGCACTCTGATTTCACTTGTTATTACCGCATGCGGCCGGGCTGTAGTGTGAGTGAGCAGTGGTGGCCAGCCATGCATGCATAAAGCAAGGCAAAGCAAAGCAGAGCATGGAGGGCAACTTTAATTAGTTTCCCATGCTAGCTTTTCTCTTCTCTTCTCTTCTGTTGCTGTACACATGCAGTTAGATCTGTCATGGCTCATGGCCACCACACAGACAGAGCTGAGGTAATAACCAGAAATGGATACGAAGGTGCGGTCCGTGATAAAATTGTCCAGCAGCTAATTAAGTTGAATGCCACTAAGTTCGACTAGGGCAAGTGTTTTCGATGAAATTGTCTTTGAGCATTGCCCGAGGGAAGCTAATATGGTTGCACCTACGTGAGGTAGCTAGATCTGCTTTTTTTTTCTTTAGAATCTTGTACTTGGGCATCGGCGAACCCCCTAGCGCCTTCCCTCCATTTTTTGAGCAAAAGATAGGTAGTCTTTATTGACGAGTGGCAATGTTAACAGGAATTACATCCGGATCATGTGGTATATGCCTGGCCAGGAATTTTTCCCCGGAGGGAGGGGGAGACACCACCGTATCTAGCCATCATATGTGCTTCAACATTCGAAGCACGGACTTCATGGCAGAAATTACAACTACTTCCTCCGTTCCTAAATATAAGATCTTTTAGAGATTCCACTATAGACTACATAGAAATGTATATAGACATACTTTAGAGTATAGACATCGAAGCAAACTGAGTGAATTTACACTCTAAAGTATGTCTATATACATTTCTATGCATGTAGCATATAGTGGAATCTCTAAAAGGTCTTAAATTTAGGAACGGAGGAAGTAGATGATAATTTAAAAGTTTCTCTAATTTATCTAACAATGCGCGCGTAGTTTCCTCCTTTACCATCATGGATATGGGCATATGGCCAACAACTTGTTTGCAGTCAAACGCAATGTGTACATTTTGTAGTACATATCCAGCGCAAGTGATAGGCCTCCCTCCTAATTGACGTTCTTATGAATGATGTAACCATGGTGATTGACGAATTAATAAAGTGTGACGAGTGACTTCCTGTAAACAAAGATTATTTATATATAACCTGATGGTGCTATCAACGACATGATTATATGATATGACGTGATGGTGTGTGTTAGCTAGATTGATAATTCATCTAGCTAGCAAGTTGTAGCTTTGTGTCAGTTAAGGAGAGAGCTGGAATCTTGGGAACCATACGATATTGGCAAATGAAGGGGGCCAAACACGTCAAGATCGAACTGTCTAAGCTAGCTCATCCAGCTAGGCTAGCTAATGGCTAATGGCTAATGGTGTACCAGTGGAAATTAGCTGATAGCGTAGCTAAGCTATGTAGTGCGTAGGATGAGATCTAGTACGTAATAGCTAGGAAGAAGTGGGCAGTAGCACGAGAGGTTGTCTGGATTCTGGAAGCGCGCGACGGGTCGCCCATGGATTGGTGGCACCACACCAGCATTGGCACGGTGCCACGTCCATCCATCGTACCATCCGTCCCAAGACAAAAGGTGTTCAGGTTGTTGCGACGTCAGGCTCCATCCATAGTTGCATCGCTTTGTGTGTAGTGTGGTGTGTGTTTCTTCTTTCGCTTACAAAATCAGCATGTTTTAGGCTTCTGGAAGACCAAGTTGTGGTCGGTGAGCGTCGACGGGGGAGGGGGAGTGGGGGAACATGGAAGATGGGTAATGGGGGGGAGATGGAACTATGGTAGGGGGTCGGGCAGGTGACGCCATGGGCAAGAGAAGACTACTCCGTGCCCATAAGGGGGTCATAGCAGCGAGGAGGGGGTGTCGAAGACTCGAAGCAGAAGCCAGTGAGAAGAAAACCGGAGCAGAACGAGCGAACCCATAGCCACAAACAAGCGGCAGCCAGCGACTGCGCTCATCAAGGGGATTGACCTCGTAGGTTTTAGAAAACCGACATGGGTTATCCCACTCCAATTGGATGAGATCTTAAGCTCGTTGAACGCATTGTGCCCAGGAACACATCTCTTGCAAGGTAAACCGCTAAATTGCTGCTTTATTGTCCAACTATAATAGACGAATATCAGTTCGCATAATTTAAAATTGTAGATCTACTAAACGAGCTAGACTTTACTACATCACTTACCTCCATTGTCGGACAAAAACACCATATAGTCTGTTTGGGTCAACCTCTTCGGCCGGGACGGCCTCACGAGGATGAAAATAGAGGGTTTAACTTTACGGCCCACCGGCGCAATGGCCTTACTAGGCCCGCCAAAACAAAGATTTACTCACTACCTCGGCCTCTAAACTAGAAGCGTCATCAAGCCTAAGGCCCAACCTGCCAACACGACCAAGCCATCAGCTTCCATCCATGGCTCTACTCCGCGCCCGCTTCACCCCTCTCTTGGCCATCTCCCCTTTCCAAGGTCCCGGTTAGAGGAGTAAAACCGAGATTTTACTCCTCTAACCAGTTATATGGGATCGGTTAGAAATGCCCTTAGTGACGCTCTTATGAATGATGTAACCTTGGTGATTGACGAATAAAGCGCGCCGAATGGCTTCCCGTAGAATAATGATTAATTGCATATAACCTGGTGGTGTTATGTACGACATGATAATATGATATGACATGATGGTGGTGTGTTAGCTTGGTTGATGATTCAGCTAGCTAGCTAGTTGTAGCTTCGTGTCAGTTGTTAAGGAGAGAGCTGGAATATCGGGAACCGTATGATATTGGCAAATGAAGGAGGCCAAACACGTCAAGATCGAACTGTACGTCTAATTAAGCTAGCTCATCCAGCTAGGCTAGCTAATGGCTAGTGGTTAATGGTGTAGTGGAAATTAGCTGCTAGCTAGCTTAGCTTAGCTTTTGCTGCGTAGTATGAGATCTACTCTGTGTCAAAAACACTCTTATATTACGACGGAGGGAGTAGCTAGGAGGGAGAAGTGGCCACTAGCAGGAGAGGGTGTCTGCAAGCGATTGACTAGCTGGCATGGCGCCACGTCCATCTATCGTACTACCACTAACCAGGTAGGCCCGATCCAGAGACAAAAGGTGTTCAGGTTGTTGCGGCGTCAGGCTCCATCCCTCCGTCCATCGCCTGCGCAGTGTGGCTTTCATGTCTTCATTTCAGAGGTGGAAAAATATATAGCATGTTTTAGGCTTCTACTAGAAGAGTAAAATTGCAGAACCATTCGTGAGGCTAATTGTTTGCAGATACTAGCGCGGGCACGTGATAATCTCTGTTCGCTCGAGTTTTACTGCAAGTGTGGTGACCCGGTCTCACCGTCAGGGTCGATGCACGCGGAATGACCTTTGCTTGTGTCGTCTATGCATAGAAGTGAATGTGTATCTAAAATCACGTTCAACCTGTATTTTAGAAATGTTGAACTTGTATATAAAAATGTCGGCTTTTCTGAACATGATTCATCTATGCATTGTGATTGTTTATTTCTAGATAACCATGCAAAAGAAAAAGATTACTTCTAGATACAAGTTGAAAATCTTTTTTAATACGTGTTGAACTTTTTATCCAAATAATTGAACATGTTTTTTATACAGATTGAACGTTTTTCAAATACATGTCGAATATTTTTCTGAATACATGTTGAGCATTTGTTAAATGCACATTGAACATTAAAAAAAATACACGGTGAACATTTTTAACGCACATTGTGCATTTTTCATAAATGACATGATTGTTATAAAAAATATGGAACATTTGTTGGTGTTACGTTTTTTTTAAATGTCACAATTTTTTTAATGCTAAAACGACCTTTTTAAATTTATATGAATAAATAATGTTTTGTACACATAACATTTGTAAATGTCATGAACAAACTTATGAATCTTATGAACATTTAACAAAAATGAAATGAACACTTTTTTCTACAATGTAATTTTAAATGGAAGGTAAAGTTTTTGAATAATTACGTAAGTAATATTTAAAGTTTATAAATTTAGAACATTTTTGAACATGAACAAAAAGAAAAAGGAAAATGAACGAAAGAAACTAGTGAAGCAAACCAGCTCCCGATTGGTCCGTTCCGCTTTGAGCTCCCTTCAGGCGCACCACATTTTCAATATGCTAGACGCAACCGTTGCACCAGGAGTATCCTATTTTACGCTCGCCGGCATGAAATAGATGGCGTGATGCGG
>NC_041391.1:716583656-716646446 GCF_002162155.2 Triticum dicoccoides | reverse complement strand
GGGGGCTAGGCTAAGCTAGCTTGAGTGATGCACTACGGTGATTTTTTGTACTTTATAGAATGAATTGCAAGGGTTGTTGTTACGGGCTGACGCATAGGGGGATGTACATTACGGGCTGCCCTAGGCCTACCTCTGCCACTAGGCTGACGCACATAGGGATGTACATTATAGGATGCCCTAGGTCTGTCTCCGCCACTGGGTTGATGCACAGCGGGGTGTACATTATAGGCTGCCCTAGGCCTGTCTTCGCTACTAGGCTGACACACAGGGGGATGTACATTACGGGCTGCCCTAGGCATGTCTTCGCCACTGGGCTGACGCACAGGGGGATGTACATTACGGGCTGTCCTAGGCCTGTCTTCGCCACTGGGCTGACGTACAGGGGGATGTACGGCTGCCCTAGACTTTTCTTCGCCTCTGGGCTGACACATAGGGGATGTACATTACAGGCTGCCCTAGGCAAGTATCCGCCACTGGGCTAATGCATAGGGGGATCTACATTACGGGCCGCCCTAGGCATGTCTCCGCCACTAGGCTGATGCACAGGGGGATGTAGATTACGGGCGACCCGTCTAGCTTAGTCAAAGTTTCCATATGGACGTCATTTTGTTTGCTTCTTGCTATTATTGCTTTTGTTTTATTTTCGGCTTTCTTTCATTTTTTTTCCTATTCAGTTCAGTTGTTTTTTGCTCGTATTTTTTCTTTGTCTTCTCTTTCCACTTTCTTTAATCAAGGTGGGAAAAAATTAATAGACGCTGAACAAACTTTTAATAAACGTGTGGACATTTTTTTATATACCATGAACATTTTTGTAGTATAAGTTGAACATTTTATTATCAAATCAATTTATTTATAATGTATATTAAAAATTTAAATACAGACCAAACTTTTTAAAATACATGATGAACATTTCTTAAAACATGGTGGACTTATTTTATTATAACATGGTGGACTTATTTCTATACATGATAAACATTTTGCATATACACGTTGAACATAATTTTAAGTCACTATGATTTTTTTTAGGATATGGTATACATTTTCATATTTGCGAGACAGAAAAAGGAAGCCAAGCTGAGAAATTCAAAGAAAAAATCACTAAAAATGAGCCGTAGGAGCGCTCAGGAAAGCAAACAACACGACATATAACACTGGCCCGTGCCCCATCAACTGCTCCCTGTATGTCGTGTGCCCTATCCCGGTAGTTTTTTTTTTTTTGAGACAAACCACCTGAATCGTCACTACGTAGTAAGAACGTTTACATAATCAGGTGGGTCGAGTAACCAGACATGCCTTCCATGTGCTAACAAAAGAGAATTTTTTACAATACTATGAGCGTCTACGTTGCTTTCTTGCCGTTCAAGATGAAAAGCTACTTCACTTCTCTCCTGCTTCAATCTTTTGATTTCCTCAATAATCATCGAGTTTGGCCCTCTGTTCCTTTCACCTATGCCCTATTACAGGAGCTATGTCACACTTATTGCGAGACATAACTCCAGCTTGCGTCAACCGCGGAGCTGCGCTTCTGGGCCGGCCTACTAATGTAGCTAACGCACAAGTTTTGTTTTGTCTGTGGGTTTTCACTATTTTACACTGCCTGCACCGGTTTCCTTTGGATTTGCTATGCATTTTCTCTGGTTTTATTTTTTCATTGTTCATTTTCTTATTTTTCCTTGATTCCATTTCTTATTTTTTCCTTGATTCCATTTCTTTCATTCTTCCTTTTATAGTATTTTTCATTTTTCTCAAAACATGCCAGGAGCGATTTTCCAATGCAAATGTAATGTTTTTATAAATGATTAACAGTTTTTCAAATATAAGTAGGGGTATCTACGTTTTTTATAGAGTTTTTTATTTTTTGCTATACATCTAAAACATATTTCTACACATTTAAGATTTTTCAAATACGTTAATAACTTTATTAATTAAAAATTTTGAGCATTTTTCGATTATGTCTTAAAAACTTTTAAATTAAACGCTCGACGATTTTTATAGAATGATAGGGAACATTCTTTGAACTATGTGAATTTTGTAAAAGAGATATTCAGAACATATTTTTGAAATACGTGAACGTTCTAAAAATTCAATGTATATTTTTTGAATGGTACGAAACATTGTTTTGAGTTACGTGAATATCTTTTGAACTGTATTAGTTTATTTCGCAAATTCACGTCCTTTTTTAAAAGATGTGAACATTTTTTAAATGTGACAAACATTATTCTATCAATGTTTATTAAAAAATAAACAATTTGTTTTTAAACTGCGTTAACATTTCCATATTTAGTGAACATTTTTTAGTTTTCCTAAGTAAATTAACTGAATTATTTTGAGAATATATGTATGAAGGATATATCAAAATATAAATAAAAAGGGAAAACAAAAAAAATCATCAAACTTACGCTAATTACAGAAACCATTTGTGGGGCTAATTGTTTTGCATTTACTGGCACTGGTCCAAGCGAATCTCTGTTCGCTCGATTTTCGATGCATGTACCCCCCCCCCCAAGCTTATGTAGACTATACTTAAAAGTGAATCTAGGGTCCCTCCATCATCTTACTTCTCCCACTCTCTTCCCATGTCATCGAGCTTGGCAAGGTTACCCATCACCAGAGAGCGTCGATCCCTTGAGAACTGCACTAACATTGGCAGCTCCACTGCCACGATGTTGTTGGCTAAGCTACATATCTTAGTGTCGATGGAGGAAGAGGTTGTTCATGTCGTTCAACCAATGACCGTCGACTAGGGAGGAGGGAGAACAGACCAGCGTAGGAAGATGGTGATGGGGAGGGAGAAGGATCACGGGTGACATAGTGGGCAAGAAGCCACTGGTTCGTGCCCATGAAGGGCAATAACACTGAGATGTGTTGTTGGACCGGAAGAGGAGCCAGGTGATTAAGCTTGTAGGTTTTCGAAAACAACATGAGTTGCCCACCCCAATCAGGCGAGGCCCTAAGCTCATTGAATGCACTACGATCGGGAACACGCCATTTTGCAAGGCAAACTGCCAAACCGTTGCTTTGGCGATGAACTACCATGGAAGACGATTGAGAAGACAGAAGACACACAAATTGAAACCGGAGATCCACCGAACGAACTAAACTTGACATCACACTTGCCTCCATCTGTGAAACAAAAACACCACATAATCTCTTGGGACAACCTCTTCATGATAGAAATTATGGTACTGTAACTTATTGCTCCAGTTTTTTTTTTTTGTAGAAACTTTGTTTCTCTTGAGTGTTGCACCAGCTCAACATTTTTTGAGAAGATTGCACCGGCTTAATTTGCAGCCCACCTACGCAATATCCTTATTGGGCCCGAAACAGAAGCATTCACTCACTACTACGTCAGCCTCTAACTAAACTCTAGGGAGAAGCATCATCAAGCAGCCCAAAGCCCAACCGCGCCATCAGCTGGAGCTTCCATCCATGGCTCTGCTCCCCTTTACCGGCCATCTCCGCTTTGCCCCACACCAGCACCTCCTTTCCCCCCCCCTCCCCCGCTCCCTCCCACAACCCCGCCGCCCGGCGCCACCTCATCACCCTAACCCTCCGCAGCCCATGCCTTCACCCGCCCTCCGCCTCCGCAGCGGCCTCCTCGTTCTACATCGATCGAATCCTGCTGCCTACAAGCTCCTCACACCCGCTTGAGTAAGTTTTTTTTTCTGTGTGTTATTCTCATCGGATCGGTTTTCTTTTCTTTTGTACATTTCTTCACCAGTTTTCTTCAGGTTTTCCCTTTTCCTTTTTTTCAACACATATCAACTTATTTTCAATACACATTGTACGTTTTAGTACACATGTGACATGTTTTATTGACGCACATTGAACATTTTTTTTTCAAAATAGACCATATACATTTTTTTCTCAAATACTTGTCTTGAACATCATTTCAAATACATGTTAAATATTTTTTCAAATACACATTGAACTTTTTTTGATAGCCTGAAAGTTTTTTTTAAACTACGCAGATATGTTTTTATATTTAATAACATTTTTGAAATGCCATGATTTGTTTTCCGAATCGCGTGAATGTTTCTTTAAAATTACACCTACATTTTTTTAATGGTACTTAACATTTCTTTTATACTAGAAGGACTTTTTTTTCCACATTGTATGAACATATTTTAAATTTCAGATTTTTTTTTTGAAACATGTAGTTTTTGGAAATATCATGTACATATTTTAGAATGATATGAAATACTCCCTCCATCCCAAAATAAGTGACTCAACATTGTACTAACTTATCATTGTATTCAGTTTTACCATTGTATAAATATAATTTTTTAAGGTGAATGTATAAATATATAATACTTCCTCCATCTCAAAATAAATATCTCAACTTTGTGCTAACTTTAGTACAAAGTTGTACTAGAGTTGAGCAAAACACTTATTTTGGGACGGAGGGAGTACTAATTTTGATAAGATTGTATTACCAGTTTTTTTTTTTGAGAAAAAGATTGTACTAACAGCTTAGCAGCCCACTTTCGAAATTCGTGATGGATGAGAGAAGCATCATCAAGTAGCCCAAAGCCCAAACCGACAAGCACGACCGAGCCATCAGCTCGAGCTTCCGGAAAATGCTACTCGCCACTCGTTGCGGTAAGCGGTCGAAGCTTCGCACAGGAGTAGGTCCGACCGAGCGACCGAGTGGGCCGGCCCGTTTTAGCGTTTCCGGAGACCTTATATGATTTCAGTCGGTTTTTTTTCCGGTTTTGAGAACCTTCTAGAAGGTTCCTGAACCGGCCTTTTCTTTTTCAGTTTCTTTTTCGTTTTTCTTTTTCCTATTTCTCTTCTTTTTCGTTTTTTCTTTTCTTTTTTCTGTTTCTTTTCTTTTTTCTTTTTTCTGTTTCTTTCTTTTTTATTTTCCTTTTTTTCTTTTCAAGTTTATTTTCAAATTTTGTTTCTGAATTTCAAAAAAATGTTCCCGCTTTTCAGATTTTGTTCACAAATTCAAAAAATGTTCCCGTTTTTCCAAATTTGTTCACAAATTCAAAAAATGTTCCCGGTTTCAAAAAAATTGTTCCGAATTTTAAAAATGTTCCTGTTTTTCCAAAAATGTTCTAATTATTTTTGTTCATTTTCTGAGAAATTTGCAAATAATGACATGGATTTCAAAAAATGTTCCTTTTTTAAATAATGTTCTCAAATTTCAAAAAAATGTTCACAAATTCAAAAAAATTCTTATTTTTCAATTTTTTGTGCACGTATTGAAAAATTGTTCACATTTGAAATTTGTTTGGGATTTACAAAATTGTTCTCCATTTCGAAAATTTGTTCTAAAAATGCAAAATTTGTTTGTTATTTTAAAAATTGTTCCCATTTTAAAATTTTGTTCGAAAATTCTGAAAATATTCCTGTTTACAAAAACGTTCATGGTTTTGAAAATATTCATGTTTACAAAAAAAATTGTTCACATTTCATAATTTGTTCTCCTTTAAAATATATTCATGTTTTTGAAAATATCACTATCAGAAACTTGTTCACATTTTCGAAAAACTTTTTTTGTGTTTACCGAAAATTGATCATAATTAAAAAAAGGTTCCTATGTTTCAATATTCGTCCACAACTTCAAAATTGTTCCTGTTTTCCAAATTTGCTTGCAAATTCGAAAAATTGCTAACATTTTTTTAAAACTCATGTGGGTTCTGTCAAAAACGTTCCTACTTGTAAAAAATATAATCATAATTGACAATAAAAGATCGGAAAAAAAGAAAAATAATCCAATCTGCCGGTGTAACTATGTCTAATGTGCTCGCGTTGCCTTTTGACCGTCTGTAGGCTTGCGGCCGCAGGTTCGAATCGTAGCTGAATCGTTGTTGTTGTTGTTCATTCAATTTTTTTGCACCGCTCGTTGCCTTGTGGGCCGGCCCAGTTGAGGGAACTCCTATGCGATAGCTCGACATTCTGCCGCAGAAGGACTTGTTCATTATTAACATCCAAGATTCGCATAACTTCTTTCCTCAAGTCCTCACAACATCCCTTGTTGAAAAAGATTGATGACTTATCTTTGTTAATACGTTGTCCCGACGCATCACAATATCTCTGAAGCAAAACATTGACCCATGTTGCCATCTCGGGTGTAGCGTCAAAAAAGAGCAAGCTGTCATCAGCAAAGAGGAGGTGATTAACAATAGGAGCATCTGGAGCTACCTGAATGCCATGGATACTCTCCCTTGGGACCGAAGATTTCAACAAAGATGAGAGGCCTTCTGC
Source organism: Triticum dicoccoides (assembly GCF_002162155.2). NCBI lineage: Eukaryota > Viridiplantae > Streptophyta > Magnoliopsida > Poales > Poaceae > Triticum > Triticum dicoccoides. Next base: position 716,640,230 of record NC_041391.1, on the reverse strand, counting down.
CGCCAACAAAAACAGATAGGGCGAATTGGGGTCACCCTGTCGTAAGCCTCGGGTTGGCTTGAATTCCTCTGACCTGCCTCCATTAAACATGACTGAAAAAGAAACAGAAGTAACACACCTCATGATAGTTTCGGTGAACCGAGGGCTGAAACCTAGTTTCAACATTACCGCCTTCAAATATGGCCACTCGAGTCTGTCATAGGCCTTCATCATATCGAGTTTTAGAGCACAGAATTTGTTCCCCTTCAACTTCCTTGTTTACATATAGTGTAGACACTCATAAGCAGAGATGAAATTGTCGGTGATTAGACGACCAGGTACAAATGTAGATTGTTCCTCTGAAATGATTTCGGGGAGAATGAGTTTGAGCCGGTTAGCCAATACCTTTGAAGCAATCTTGAAGATCACATTGCATAGGCTTATCGGTCGAAACTGTGCTAAATTTTTTGGACTAGCAATCTTGGGAATGAGAACGATGAAAGTTTTGTTTATCTCCTCCGGTGAATCATCTCCACTCAGAACACGCAACACCATATCGGTTACCTCATCACCACATAATTCCCAGTGACGTTGAAAAAAGTGAGCGGGAAAGCCATCTGGCCCCGGGGCCTTTGTCGGGAACATTTGGAAGAGTGCAGACTTCACCTCTTCCTTGGTATAAGGGGCGTTCAACATACTATTCATTTGGCCATTTACTTTAACCGGTATGTGGGAGAGAACCTCTTCCATTCCAATGGTATTTTCCGAAGCATATAAGTTCTGGTAGAAGCTAGTTGCTATCGCTGCCATCTCCTCCTGATCGGACGTCATTGATCCATCAGCTCTCTGGAGCTCCAAAATGTGATTCTTGGCTTTCCTTGCACTAGCTTTTTTGTGAAAAAATTTAGTATTGTTGTCCCCTTCAGCGAGCCATTGCATACGGGCCCTTTGACGCCACATGATCTCTTCCCGACAACACAGCTCGACCATCCGAGCTTCAACTTCCTCCTCTTCCGTGCTTGGTCCGACGCGCATAGGTGCCGCTCGCAATTCCTCAAGTCTCTTGCGGAGTTGTCTGAGTTCAGATCGGACTGAACCAAAAGTGTAACGCCCCCACTTCTGTAGGTCTGTCGCTAAACTGGCTAGCTTCTCTGAAAAATCAGAAACTGATTGAGCCCTGGCTCTAGCTTTCCATGCATTCTCCAGGACAGACCCGAAACGGCCATCTCGTTCCCACATGCATTCATACCGAAAGGGCCGCTAGGCTGCCCGAACACTCTCACTGACTAAATCAGTCGCCAACAGGATTGGGGAGTGGTCGGACTTGACCGCCGTGAGATGCTCTACACTGGCAAAATGAAATAGGGCGGACCAAGAAGCTGACGCAAGTGCCCTGTCGAGACGAACTCGACAGTAATGACCACCAGAAACTTTCTTCTCCCATGTCCAGTCCAGCCCCTTATAGCCCAAGTCCGCAAGGGCACATAAATTAGTTGCCTCGGGAAAGCCTCCATCTGCGCACTATCTCTCTCATGTTCTCCCATCTGCTCTTCTTTCCTGAGAATTTCATTAAAGTCCCCAATACACAGCCACGGCAGAGTGCTTTCGCCTCTCAAATGCTTCATCATATCCCACGTCTTATAGCGGAGGCTTCTATTTGCTTCACCATAGAAACACGAGAGCCGCCATTGTTCCTTCAATGGTTCCTTAACCCATGCATCCACATGATACCGAGAAAAGTTTTTTATTGAAACATCCAGAGAATTTTTCCAAAAGATACATATGCCGCCACTGCGGCCAGAACTACCAACTCCAAAACTGAAATCAAAACCTAACAAAAAACGGAGACCTTCAACACGATTCTTCTGCAGTTGAGTTTCAACTAAACAAAGAATCAACGGCGAACTCCTCTCCACGAGATCGCGGAGTTCTCTGACCGTCGCAGGGTCGCCAATCCCGCGACAGTTCCAGCATAATATTTTCATTGGGCCTAGCGGCGCCCCGGCTCGGAGCCCGCCAATAACGCCATCTTATTATCCTTCATCGGTGAAGAACCTTTCTTAGCTTTCTTCGACTCCCTTGGAGACACATACGCCGGTGGAGGCGGTGGTGTATCAGACTCACTAGCAGGTATAGCACTTGCAGCTCCCTTCTGTGCCAGCACTAGCGCTTGGCTTTGATCAGTGATGATTGAGTTCGTCCCCGTGTTACTTCTCTCTTCAGGCATGTTGCTACTAGCAGTAAGAACATCATTCAGGTTACGCCGTGCCACTGGCTCCTCACTAGACGAGCTAAGGCCAGCAGTAGGTTTCAGAGGGCTAGTCACATCAGCATCTATATCATCTCCATCTTCAAAGCCAGCCTCCTGGGATGACCTTTTGCGCGGACCCTCCTGGTTAATTGGTGGGGCTCTGCCTCGGCCCCGGGACCAGCCCCCTCGAGTGGAACGACCATACTGCCGTTGATCAGGGGCCACCTCCTTGCGTTGGGCGAGCATCCAGCTTCCAAACTGCCTCTGTTTTGGTTCCCACACCCCGTATCCGCATTCTTCATGGTTGTGCCCCATGAAACCGCATACCTGACAAAAGTAAGGGATCTTCTCATATTTGACTGGGAGGAAACGACGCCCCTCACCCATGACATTCAATGGCGTAACTCTGGTCAAGGGCTTGTTAACCAGCACCCTTGCGTGAACTCTGACATAATCTCCCTCATAGTAGAGCTTTGGGGTAAGTACCACCTCCTTAACTCTGCCAATGCGGCGAGCAAGTTGATCCACAATTTCTGTTTTACGATACAGATCAGGGATATTATGGATTTGTGCCCAAACATAACCATCAAAGACCATGGATTCCGGGTCTGTCTTGCCATCGTAATCCTCGATCAAAAGACCCATCCCCTTGAACAGGCATGAGCCGCCATGGACGACCTTCTTCCAGTCTCCCAAACAGAACATCTAGAACACAAACAGATTGTCGCCTGCCTCTCTGAACTTCGGCACCTGCGCTAGCTCCCAGATCGATTTCAGAGTCTCGAACATAGCAGTGGAACTAAAACGGCGCGTCATGTTCAGCTTCCCGATGGCCATCCACCATGCCTCTGCCTCAAATTTCCTCAACTCCTCCTCGCCTACGACCACGTCATCCAACTCCTCGTCCTTCAGATCGAGGTGCTGCAGCAACTCCTCCATGTTCTTCCCGGTCCAGCCGGCCGTCGATGAGGATCCTTCCGGAGTCGCCATCTAGGGTTAGACCAGGTAGCAGCCCCGTGTGGAGAAAGAGGCTCCGATCCTAAACCCCCGGCAGCAGACCAGGGAGCTGTGCGCTAGCAGGAGGAGGACCGGAGGCCGGGTAAAAACTCACAACGGCGATGAGATCGCCGCCGGAGGACGAGAAACCATAAACGAGAGGGTACGTATATTTATTGTACTAGCAGCTTAGCAGCCCACTTTCGAAGTTTGTGATGGATGAGAGAAGCATCATCAAGTAGCCCAAAGCCCAAACCGACAAGGAAAATGTTTGGAGCCGGCAGGCCGGCGGAACTTTCGGCCGGTCCTGCCGCTCTTCTTGTGCACACGCATAACAGCCGCACGCACACCACGTGCCCCCATCCATTATCCCACACGCACCACATCACGTTCTTATCCCGAGCACCACCCATCCACACATGTCTCGTCATCTCGCTCGTGCCTCGCCCGCCTCGCCTCCTTCCCTCTCGCTTGCGCCGCCGTATCCTAGCTCCGACGAGCCCACCACTCCGACGAATCCCCCTTGCTACTCTTTCCCCCTCTCCGACAAGCCTATTCCCTCTTTTTTTCCTCGTAGCTCCATGAGTCAGCCTCCACTTCCTCCCTCCCCATGGCCCCTCTCGCCCAGGGATCGACCACGGACGGCGGACGGTGGAGCAGCTCCACCAGCCACGCCGGGAGCTGCAACCGGCCACGTCGGGAGCTGCAGCCGGAGGACGGAGGAGCTGCAACCGGCAACGCCGGGAGCTGCAACCGACGGCCGGAGGAGTTACAGGCGGTGGAAGAAGGAGCTACAAGGTGCACGCGACGGTGAGCGACTATGCGACGACGAGTGCTACAACCGCGTTGCGAGATGTTGGAACCAACACTCAATTGTGCTACTATCGACGGTTTGGTTTGATGGAACCAACAATCCAATTTTCTTTTTTGCTACCACCATATTTTAGTTTGCTGGAACCATCATCATTATTTGCTACCACCGGTGTTTTGGGTTTGTTTGGAATTTGGAGCCATGGTAAATTTTGTAATTTTTGCTTCTACCGGCGTTCTGTTTTGCTGGAACCAGCTTCATTTTTTGCTACCACCAGAGTTTTTGGTTTGCTGAAATAGAACACAATTTTTGCAATTTTGCTACCACTGTTCATATGATTTGCTGGAGCCAGCGCTATTTTTTGCTGGCACCGGCGATCGTAAAAGTTACATCCGATGAGATTTTTTGCTACAACGGCAAGAGTTGGCGATGGCGGAGCTACCGCTGTCAATGAATGGGGCTACAAGCAGCCATGGCCGACCTCGGACCCGTCAATGGTGGGTGCTACCGTGGGTCAAACCAGAAGGGAGATTGATGGCTGGGACAGCGGTGTTCGGGACAGGAGGAGATGCGGTGGTGAGCAGGGGATGGTGAGGAGATGCGGCGGTGATGGCGGCCGACGGCGACAACACCGGGTGACCCGGCAAGGACAGGGCCGAGGACGAGCAAGGCGGCGCCGAGGAGGCTGGCGAGCGCGGCGTCGTACATGGCCGACGGCCGCCAGCGCGGGGAAAGAAGAAGACGACACAAGGGGATCCAAATCCAACGGTGGGACGCGGCTAATCGGGCGGCTGGAGGCTGACCGGCCGAAATTTTCGGCCGGCGCGCCGGCGCCTAGTGGTGCCCAACCGACAAGCACGACCGAGCCATCAGCTCGAGCTTCCTCCATCCATGGCTCTGCTCCGCGCCGCCGCCGCCACGCCCGCGTCGCCGCTCTCCCGGCAATCTCCTCTTTCTCCCACACCCACACCTCCTCCCCCTCCCCCGGTCCCGTCCCCAGCCCCGCCGCCCGGCGCCACCTCATCACCCTAAGCCGCCGCAGCCCATGCCTGCACCAACCCTCCGCCTCGGCGGCGGCCTCCTCATTCTACATCGACAGGATCCTGCTGCCCAGAAGCTTCTCCCTTCCGCTCTCGACCTCCTCCAGGGACAAGGACAAGGAGGAGAGCCTCCCGCCGCCTCCGCCGGCATCGTGGGTAGAGAGGTGGCTCTCGTAGGCGGCGCGGCCGTACGCGATGCTTGCCCCTGGCTCCTCGCCTGGCCCTGCATGTGGTACGCTTTGCTAGTTACATCACCATCTCTCACCACCATTGCGTAGATTAGCAGGATCAGCTCACCAAGAGGCTAATATAGTAGAGAGATAATCCTGAACTCACATTTTCAGTTAACAGGTTTTGAAAATTTTGAGTTCATGCTCGATCTCGGGGTTTAGAAAGAAAACATCACATTTCATCCACGGCTCCACCCCGAGATCCACCATGTAATTCTCTCTATCAGCCTCTCATTCTTTATCGTCTCTCGGTCCCGACATTTTCAATCCACATAGAGAGAATTGAGAGATACGGTGCACCCCCATCCTTCTTCTCCCTTCGGACCTTTCTAGAAAATTTGCGTGGTGCATAGAAAATCTTGGAGGGCGACCTATGCGTCCAACAACGGCTGCGCCGTCCGGCGCCGGCGATCGCCGGCGGGTGGGCGGCCGATTTTGGGCGTTGATGGACTCTGACGACAAGGACGCGGACGACGATGGGGAGGCGCCGCCGGTGGAGTCTCCGCCATCTCCATCGCCTTCAGATCTCATTTGCGAGTTTTTCCATTCAGGGTATTCCGAAGAGGAGGTGGCTACTACGGTCGATCGGGTTGTACCTCCGGATGATCCGGCGCGCGTGGGTCTGCACGTCGGCGAGAAGATCGAGATGATCCGACGGATCGTTCATCGGAAGACGGCGGCAACGGCGATCCGGCCGTGGAAAGGACCTCTACCTAAGGTTAGTCTACCGAAACTTACTATGTTTGATATGATTCGACCGGAGGCTTGGGTTACGGTGAAGCGAAGAAAGAATGCGCGGTGGTCGGCCAGGCGTCTGGGAACGCCGGCGCCGGTCATGGCGAGCGCGGCGACCTCGATTCAAACGACGAGGGCGGCCAGTTTGGAACGGCTGCTGGGTGCGGCTGGACCAGCGTTGCCAGTTTTCGGACCGGTTGGAATTGGGCCGGAGCTACATGGGTATGAGGCCCATGTTGATTCTGGAAGCCTCCCTGATATGGTCGATGCCCCATGCACGTACGAAGTCGATCGGGAAACTTACTCTGCGCCGTCGCTGGGTAGAGCTAGGGTTCGAAAGCGTGGGCTTCGCGGATACCCGGTGTGCGGGGATAATCGAGCAAGGAGGATCCCGCCACTGCGAGTGATGGCTGGCCGGGGTGCCGTCCCTCCACCTGCTGCGAAGAACGGCGCGGTGGGGAGGGGTGGGGCAGCTCTGCCGCCGGCGGAGGGGACGGGGCGTGGTGCCCTTGTTCCGCCCGGGCAGAGGCCTCCGGCGCCGGCTGTGGGTGCTGCGGGTCGGGGAGGGTCGGCTCCCACACAGCAGCGCGGAGCTCCGCCTCCTCCCGGTCTGAGGCAACCGGCGGGGGTCGCCGCTCACCAGGGAGCGAGGCCTCCGGCCCCGCTACCGCATGCGGCTGGGCGAGGCGGGCTAAGGCCCCCGGCGTCAGGAGAGGCGCCGTCAACTGCTGGACGGGGAGGGAAACGACCACCCGCTCCGGTGGTGGCATCAACTGTGACTGTGGCGGCGGGTTCTGTAGGTCACTGGCCTCCTGCGCCGGGTGTGGCTCCGGCTGGGGGTGGAGGAGGTACCCCCGGGACCGTGCAAGCGCCTTTGGGAGGACAGCACCGTGTACCTCCGCCGCATCTTGTCGCAAGGCCGGCGCAGAAGCGCATGGGGCAGACACAGACTCAGGCACGACAGACTTATAATAACAGAGGTTCAAATGATACACCCCGAGGACAGTGGGGGGATGACGGGTATGACGCATATGGTGTTGGTCAGCATCGAGGCTCCTCTTCCACGGGAGGAGGTCGTGGGTATGCATGGCAGAGTGACGGGTCTGCGGAGAGACCGTTTCTCGGCCCGGCTGGAGGTTTTGTTGAGGGGGCCTCAGGACCAGATAATCGACAGAGAGGTGGTTTTCGTGGCTATCGTGGCCGGGGCGGGGGCCGTGGGAGGTTTCGCCGACCGCCTCCGCCTAGGGTAGCAGACCCAACGGCATCGTCAATGGAGACTGACCATGTTCCCTCTGAGCTGCCACCCTAGGCGATGGAGGTGGTGAATGCTTTGGCCGTTGTTAACGTTCCTGAGACTGAGAAGGGGACTGAGGTCGCTGATAGGGCAGATGCTGAGCGGGCGTCCAAATATGCGCGCAAGAAAGAGAGGATGCTTTGTTACCGCTATGGGGAGAAAGGTCACTTCATTGCTGAATGCGTGGCTCAGCTATGTGAGTCTTGTGGCAAGCCAGCGCATACCTCGGGGGAGTGCCCTCTTTTGCGGGAGCAGGTTCCAGCTCTTACAGTGTACGGAGTATATTGTGCTGAGCTCATGTTTTTTGAGTCCGCGGCCGCGAGAGAGATTCCAGTTGATACTCAGAGCCTCACTACTGGATTAGTGAAGGTCACCCAGGGGGATGTCTCTCAGGCTCAGATTTTGCAGAGGCTTCAGGAGTTGGCTCCAGGTGATTTTCAGTGGGACCTTGTTTGCATTGAAGAACGAGTGTTCAGAGTTGATTTTCCATCGGTGGAGGACTTGTAGCGTTTGCTGAGCTTTGGGATGTGTAAGGTGCCAGGCACCAATGGTATTTTGGAGTTTCGCGAATGGAAGAAAGTAGAGCCTAAGGGGAAGCCTCTCACACAGGTGTGGTTACGCTTCTCTGGGGCACCATCTGAGGCCCTGACAGATGTTCGTGTTGTGGCTAGTCTGAGTATCATGGTTGGTAAAACGGAAAAGGTTGATATGGCATTCACTCGGGCCCAGGGGATGGCCAGATTGCGAGTCAGTATTTTGGACATAGAGTTCGTCCCGGACGTGGTCAATTGGACTTATAGGGGAGAGGTGTTCCCCCTAGAGATTGAGTTTGAGGACGCCGAGTTGTTTGCTGAGGTGGCTACTGGTACTGATGTGGATATGCACGAGGGGGACGATAATTCTGGTGCTAGGAGGGAACCGACTGATGAGGCTGGACAGGAGTCCAATGGATCAGGACCTATGACTCAGGGGCCGGAGACTGGATCTGGGGTTGAGCCATCTCCTGCTTCGTCTGTGCCTAAGAGCACACTGCGGTTTGGATCTTTTCAGCCTGCGTCTGCTCCTCCTAGGCTTTGGAGCGATCGGGTGGACTCTGATGATGCTTTCGAGAGCTCGCTCCCGGCATTGGACTTTGGATCGGCTGTCCGTTCTACGGACGGTGTCCGTGTTACGGGTGTGTCCGAGTTGACCTTGGGGAGGACAGGCGAAGTGGAGCCTCAGGTGCTTCCGTTGCTCCCAGGGTCCTCGGTGCCTTCCTGCAGCCGGACGGAGGTGGTCTTGGTGGCTTCACCTAGGGGGGGGGGGGAGTCGGGGCAGGCGGCCACGACTTCCTCTCCTTCTATCTTGTCACCAGTGTTGGCGGCGTCGGCGCCGGTGGCCGGCGGTGGAGGTTCTTGTCTGGGGCAGGTGGCCCCGGACGCGCGCTACGCGGGAGCGCTGCCTGCGGCTGTATCGCCGGAGGTGCTAGGCAGGCGTCAGGGGCAGGTGGCCCCGGCCCCTCTGGTATCTACGGCGGTCGGGACGGCGGCGCACTCAGGTTCGAGGGTGATGGCGGTGGGGGGCGGACTAGGGCAGGCGGCCTCGGCACCCACTTCCCCCGGCCTTCCTCCCTTCCTTCGGAGGTCTCCTTCGCCTCAGCCTCCTCCGAGTACCGATACTCGGGAGGAGGTCATTGCTTTCGGAGGGATCCCAGACCCGGTCTCGGAGGGGAGACGAATGAGCTCTCGTCTCCAGGACCTTCCGGAGGTTGATGATATGCAGCAACGGTGCGCTATGAGGGCGGCCAAGCTTCGTGACATTGAGGTCACAACCGGTATGTCAGTCAACTTATCCAATTCTATTTTGCATTATTCTAAGGATGAAATTATTAATAATGCAAACCAAGTAGGGGTTTCGCTTGGGAATAACAATTCTAAAATTACAAACTCAGTTAACGATCTCTTAGATTTGGAAGCGGAACGCGTTTTAGAAACCATTAGAAACCTAGCGGCAGTAAGACCTATGAATGATGCTGAGATTGATGCGTTGGGGGTAAGAGTGCTTGACCATTTTTGTGCGGATCTTGTTCCTCCGTCTGCTGAGTCTGAGGAGGAGGAACTCGGTGTGGATGATGTAGTGATTCCAACACCAGAGCCCGGTTATGACGACCGGACGGCGGGCAATAATATTCCAAAACGCAAGTGGAAGCGGAAGGTGTACCCCGCATCCGCAGTACGTAGGAGCGCTAGGATTCGTACGGCCAAAAAATTCCATGATGACCTATGAAAGGACTATTCTGGAATAGCAGAGGTCTCAAGGACTTGGCTAAACGAAGGTTTCTCGCTGAGGCGTCTTTGGAACACCGATTAGATTTCATTGCCCTTTCTGAAACTGGTCGAGATAATTTTGCGCCACAGTTTCTGAGCACGCTTTCGGGAGGTGTAGATTTCGATTGGCATTGCCTTCCTCCAAGAGGGAGATCAGGTGGCATCTTGCTTGGTGTGAGATGCGATTCCCTTGAAGTACGTAGCGTTGTGATGGGTGACTTCGCGGTCAAATTTCGGGTTAGGTCTAAAGCAGATGGGTTTAACTGGGTTCTGGTGGCGGTGTATGGGGCCGCACAACCTACGCTTAAACCGGAATTTCTGGCTGACCTGGTTCGTATTTGCGGGTCTGAGCAACTCCCAATTTTGGTTGGGGGGGACTTCAACATCATTCGGAGGAGAGAGGAAAAGAATAACGATAATTTTGACGGAAGATGGTCGTTTATGTTTAACACCATCATTGAGAGTTTGGATCTGAGAGAGATCAAGCTGTCGGGTCGACAATTTACCTGGGCCAACTCTTTACCTAATCCGACGTATGAGAAGTTGGATCGGGTACTAGCGAGTGCCGAGTGGGAACAGAAGTTCCCTCTCGTCACGGTTCAGGCTCTCACGCGTGGGATCTCGGACCACACGCCTTTGTTTGTAGACTCAGGCGAGCCCAGACATGTGGGAAACAGAAATACCTTCTCCTTCGAAATGGCGTGGTTTGAAAGAGAAGGTTTCCTTGATCTCGTAGCCAGGGAGTGGGCTACAGACGCAGGGGGCAGATCGTCTGTCGAGAGATGGCAGAATAAGATCAGGCATTTGAGGAGCTTTCTCCGGGGATGGGCCAAGCACCTTAGTGGAGCTTATAAGATTGAGAAGGACAGACTTCTTGCTCTTGTACAGTCCCTAGATATTAAAGCTGAATCAACAATTTTGCAATCTGCTGAATTGCATTTTAAGCTCGATGCGGAAAAGAGGTTGAAGGAACTTCTCCGCGAAGAAGAGTTGAAGTGGGCGCTCAGAGCTAAGGTTCGCAAAGTAATCCAGGGGGATGCGAACACTCAATTCTTTCATCTCATTGCTAATGGCAAACACAGAAAGAAGAGAATTTTCCAGCTTGAGCAAGACGAAGGCACAATTGTTGGTCATGATAATCTAAAACTTTACATCACTGAATATTACAAGCAGTTATTTGGACCTCCGGAGGATAGTGCTGTGTCCCTCGATGAGTCCAGGAATGAGGATGTGCCTCAACTAACTGCTTCTGATAATGATATTTTGGTTGCTCCGTTTACGGAAAAGGAGGTTTTTGATGCCATCTCTCAGATGGAGAACAATAAGGCTCCCGGGCCTGATGGGTTTCCGGCGGAGTTCTATAAAAAATGTTGGCATATTATCAAGGGGATCTATTGCCTATGTTCCATGATCTTTTTGCTGGACGGCTTCAGCTTTTTCACTTGAATTTTGGAACTATAACACTGCTACCAAAAAAAGACCGATGCTCTGAGGATTGAGCAGTTCAGGCCTATATGCCTCTTGAATGTTAGTTTCAAATTTTTTACCAAGGTGGGGACTAATAGGCTCACACAGATTGCGCATTCTGTGGTGCAGCAGTCCCAGACAGCTTTCATGCCGGATAGAAACATCCTGGAGGGGGTGGTGGTCTTGCATGAAACACTCCACGAAATCCACTCGAAGAAACTAGATGGAGTTATCTTTAAAGTGGATTTCGAGAAAGCGTACGATAAGGTTAAGTGGCCTTTCCTACAACAAGCTTTGCGTATGAAAGGTTTCGACGAGGTCTGGAGAAGCTAGGTTGAATCGTTTACGCAAAAGGGGAGTGTTGGAATTAAAGTGAATGACGACATTGGTCATTACTTCCAGACACACAAGGGCCTACGGCAAGGGGATCCGATGTCCCCTATTTTGTTCAACATTGTTGTGGACATGTTGGCAATTTTGTTAGGAAGAGCCAAGGAGGCTGGCCAAGTGGGAGGCTTGGTGCCTCATTTAGTGGATGGAGGAATTTCCATTCTTCAGTACGCTGATGATACTATCATCTTTATGGAGCATGACTTGGTAAAAGCAAGAAATATGAAGCTGCTGCTATGTTTGTTTGAGCAATTGAGTGGGCTCAAGATTAATTTCCACAAAAGCGAGTTGTTCTGCTTTGGTAGAGCCAAGGAGGAACAATAGGCGTACAAACAATTGTTTGGGTGTGGTTTGGGGGAGTTGCCTTTCACATACTTAGGAATTCCTATCCACCACTGTAGGCTTACGAACCACGAATGGAAGTGTATTGAGGATCGATTCGAAAAGAAACTAAGTTGCTGGAAGGGTAAGCTCATGTCCTATGGAGGCCGTTTAATTCTTATTAATTCGGTTCTCACGAGCATGCCTATGTTTCTTTTGTCTTTTTTCGAAGTCCCAGTTGGTGTAAGGAAAAGACTGGACTTCTATCGATCGCGTTTCTTTTGGCAGGGAGATGAGCTAAAAAGAAAATACCGTTTAGCAAAGTGGGATATCATCTGTCGACCGAAAGACCAAGGGGGTCTCGGGATTGAGAATCTTGAAGTTAAGAACAGACGCCTTCTTAGTAAGTGGTTGTGGCAGTTATCTACAGGAACTGACGCCACTTGGGCACAAATCCTTCGTAATAAGTATCTTCAAACCAAAATGTTGTCTCAGGTCACGGTAAGACCAACTGATTCACCCTTTTGGAAAGGGCTTATGAAAGTTAAGCTTTCATTGTTTCAGAGGACAAAGCATATTGTTGGTAATGGTGCCAGCACGAGATTCTGGGAGGATACTTGGCTCGGAGGTGCGCCCCTTGCAATCCAGTATCCGTCGCTATATCGTATTGTCCAACGACACGAGGCTCTTGTTGCAACGGTCTTTCATTCGATCCCCCTTAATATTCAGTTTAGAAGGCCGTTAGTGGGCAATCGTTGGGAGGATTGGCTACATCTAGTTAGGAGACTGATGAATGTCCAACTTTCACAACAACCTGATAAATTACGTTGGAATCTCACTAGGTCGGGTGAATTTACAGTTAAATCAATGTATGTCGATGTCATCAATTCGAGCTCGATTCCTAGCTCCAAGCATGTGTGGGATGTCAAAGTTCCGTTGAAGATCAAAGTGTTTATGTGGTTTCTACACAAACAAGTTATCTTAACAAAGGATAATTTGACAAAGCGTAATTGGACAGAGCCTACTAGGTGTAGTTTCTGTGATCATGGTGAAACTATTAAACATCTGTTTTTTGATTGCCCACTAGCTAGAATTCTATGGACGACTATCCATATTGCTTTCAATATTCCTCCACCGAATCCGGTTAACATGTTATTTGGAACATGGCTAAACAGGGTAGAGCCCGGGTTAGCAAGACATATTCGCGTGGGGGTGTGCGCCTTAGTGTGGGCGCTTTGGAATTGCAGAAATGATCTGGTCTTTAACAGAACAACAAACATTCATTTTTTGCAGGTTATCTTCAGAGCTACGGCGCTAATCCGTTCCTGGTCGCTACTCACTCCGACGGAGGCCAGGGAGCGTTTGGTTACTGGATCTACCTGATGGGAGACGGTAGCTCGGGATATCTTCAACCGGTTTGGATGGCGGTCATGTAATAGGATAGGCAATTAGTTTACCTGTCTATTTTTTGAGCCAACCGGTTGTGGTTTATCCTTTTTGGCTAGCTTGTGTATCTAGCCTTTTGGTTCTGTGTGAGCCGTTATCACCTTTTTTTCTGTAATTGTGGAGACTTTGAGACTTTGTTGAAACTATTCATTAATAAAATGGCCGTATGCATCATGATGATGCAGAGGCCGGGGATCACCCCTTTTCGAGAAAAAAAAACCAGGCCGGAGGTGGCGGCAGCAGCAAAAGCAAATAAATAAATACTAGTAGGAGATTGACAGTTGGACTTGTGGTAGCAGCGAAAATTATCAACGATACAGTGTCTGCCAGTCTCCTCTTGCCTACTTCCTGGCAATGGTGGCCACTCCCACCGGGTACACTTCCTTGCTCCTGCTGCTTCTCTTCGCAATTCTTGTCACCGATGATCAGCCAGTCCCCTTGGACAATGCTGAGGCCGCCACCGACCACTCTGCGCTGGTGTCCATCAAGTCGCTGATAACCAGCGACCCGGCATCGGCACTGGCCTCATGGGGCGGCAACCGGTCGCTCCCTCTGTGCCGGTGGCGGGCGTAACGTGCGGCGCTCGTGGGCGCCGTCGTGGCCGTGTCGTAGCGCTGGACCTCAGCAACCTAGGTCTTTCAGGTGCTATTGCCCCTTCAGTAGCCAACCTTACCTACCTGAGAAAGCTCCAACTTCCCATGAACCGTCTCTCCGGTGCCATACCATCGGAGATCGGCCGTCTCCTCGATCTCAGGCATGTCAACCTGAGCCACAACTTCTTTGAAGGTGGCATCCCGGCATCACTATCACAGTGCCAGCAGCTTGAGAGCATCAGCCTTGGATACAACAACCTCACCGGAGGAATACCTCCAGACATGGGTCATTTGCTCAGCTTGCGCGGAGTCTGGATGCAGTACAACAAGCTGACAGGAGTGATCCCTTCAGAGATTGGCAACCTCCCCCTAAATCTAGTAAGTCTTGACCTGAACTACAATCACTTGACAGGTTCACTCCCTTCTTCTCTTGGTAACCTTCAGAGAATCAAGAATTTGCAAGCGAGGGGGAATCAACTCACAGGGCTGATTCCATTATTCTTGGGAAACCTCTCGGCATTAACTACCCTTAATCTTGGAACCAACAGATTTGAAGGGGAGATTGTGCCATTGCAAGCACTGTCATCTCTGTCTGTCCTCATTTTGCAAGAAAATAACCTTCATGGTGGCCCCCCTTCCTGGCTAGGAAACCTCTCCTCACTCGTATACCTAAGCTTGGGAGTTAATAGCTTAAGTGGGGCTATTCCCGAATCATTAGGGAACCTTCATATGTTATCTGCTCGTCTTGTTCTTGCCGAGAACAGTTTTACAGGTAGCATTCCTTCTTCCCTCGGGAACCTTCATGCTCTTTCCGAGTTATATCTAGACACGAATCAGCTCACTGGACAAGTTCCTTCTTCTCTTTTCAATATGTCCTCTCTCAGCGTATTTAATCTACAGTTCAACCAGCTAACTGGATCATTGCCAAGTGGGAAAAATTTCAACTTTCCAGTACTTAACACATTTAATGTAGGGGATAATAGGCTCCATGGTGTTATTCCACCTTGGCTGTGCAACTGTTCTATGCTTAGCACAATTGCAGTAGAAGTGAATATAATTTCAGGAACAGTCCCGGCTTGTCTTGGACATAACCTAAAAAGTTTGGCAGTCCTAACCCTTGGACAAAATCACCTACATGCAAATGAAGATGATGGTTGGGACTTCATGTCCAGTCTAACTAATAGCAGCCGTCTCAAGTTTTTTGATTTCGGCAGCAACAAATTTCGAGGTGTGCTACCAAATTCAGTTGCCAATCTTTCTACAGAACTGCACGCTCTCAGTATGTCCAACAACATGATAAGTGGCAATATTCCTGAAGGCATCGGGAACCTTGTTAATTTATCATATCTTCTGATGAGCATCAATTCTTTCGAGGGTAAAATTCCTTCCTCTCTTGGTAGACTCCAGAAGCTGAGCTACTTATACCTCGATTTGAACAATCTCTCAGGGCAAATTCCGCCAACCCTTGGCAATCTCACATTATTGAATAAACTCGCTCTTGGATCAAATTCACTTGATGGACCTATTCCATCCAGCCTTAGGAGCTGTCCTTTAGAACTATTGGATCTCGAGCACAATAAGCTCAGTGGTCCGATTCCAAAGGAAATCTTCCTCATATCTACCTTATCTGACTTCATGTACTTCCAAAGCAACTTGTTTAATGGGTCGCTACCACTGGAGATTGGTAGCTTAAAACATATTACAGACATCGATTTGTCTGATAATCAATTTTCTGGTGAGATTCCTGCCTCTATTGGTGAGTGTGAAAGCCTGCAATTTTTAAGGATGCAAATGAACTTTCTTCAAGGTGGAATCCCGGCATCAATGGGGCAGCTGAAAGGCCTGGAAATACTTGATGTTTCACATAACAACTTGTCGGGAGAAATTCCTGAGTTTCTTGGGAGAATAAAAGGCCTTGGTAGTTTGAACCTGTCATTCAACTACTTCGAAGGTGAGGTCCCAAAAGAGGGAATATTTCTTGATGCGAATGCAACCGCAGTTGAGGGAAATCAAGGACTGTGTGGGGGTATCCCTGCAATGAAGTTGCATCCCTGCTCCGTCCTGACCACCAAGAAACGGTCCTTCAAGCTTATCATGATAATCTCCATAAGCAGTGCAGTGCTGTTGATTATCTTCATTTTAGCACTGTTTGCTTTCTGGTACAGCAGGGGCAAGTCACAGCAAGCTAACGCAGACCTGTCGCCCATCAATGACTTGCATATCAGAGTATCTTATGCTGAATTAGCCAGTGCAACTAATGGTTTTGCTTCCGAGAACCTCATCGGAGTAGGAAGCTTCGGCTCGGTGTACAAGGGAAGAATGGTGATCCATGAGCAGCAGATCATTGTTGCTGTGAAAGTGTTCAATCTCCAACAACGTGGTGCATCTCAAAGTTTTCTTGCAGAATGTGAGACCCTGAGATGTGTTCGACATCGGAACCTTCTGAAGATCTTGACAGTCTGCTCAAGTATGGATTTTCAGAGCCAGGATTTCAAGGCTCTTGTGTATGAATTTCTTCCGAATGGAAATTTAGATCAATGGATACACAAGCCTCTTGAGGAAAATGAAGATAGTGTGCTAAATCTCATCACAAGGCTCAACATCGCCATTGATGTGGCTTTTGCACTGGATTATCTTCACCAACACAGGCCATTGCCAGTTATTCACTGTGATCTCAAGCCAAGCAATATTCTCCTTGACAATGACATGCTTGCTCATGTTGGTGACTTTGGCCTTGCAAGAGCCCTGCATCAAGACCAGAGTGATTTGTTAGGAGAATCAAGTGGCTGGGCTGCCATGAGAGGAACAATTGGCTATGCTGCTCCAGGTATGCCTCCAGGCTACTAGCCAATCATTTATCTGTCGTAATTTTTCCCCGAAATATCAAAAGAACGCCATCATATAAATATGTATTCATAGCACACTTCAACTGAGATAATACAAATGCTCAAACGTTTTCTTACACATAACTTCCGTGTTTTTAATTCTTCTGTTTTGATGATTACAGAGTATGGTCTGGGCAACGAGGTTTCAATCCTGGGTGACGTGTATAGCTATGGTGTATTGTTGCTGGAGATGTTTACTGGGAAAAGACCAACCGACGGTGAGCTTGGAGAAGCTCTAGGTCTTCACAGATATGTTCAGAATGCACTTGCAGAAAGAGTGGCCTATATTGTGGATCACAAGTTGTTATTAAAGGACGAGGATGGAGAAGCAAACACCTCAAATCCTGATAGAAGAGGAGATATAACAATTGCTTGCATCAATTCAATTTTGAATATTGGAGTTTCATGTTCAATGGAAATTCCTACGGATCGCATGCAAATTGGAGATGCTTTGAAAGAGTTGCTAACACTAAGAGACAAGTTTCACACGCGCCTTTCCAGTATGCAAGCGGCAAGTCATTGAAGCATTAAAAGCTCTCATGGATATGAATCTATTATCTTGAAGGTACTATAGCGGTGTGCAACAACGCTGGTACAATAATATTTCAACTTTACATATCACCTTATTTATTCGTATGGTATTCTTACCATCTTCCCTCCTCTCTTCCCAGATAGCGGCACATGCAAGGTGGAGACAGGGAATGACTGTGCAGTACATTGAGGGTGGTTGATCGAGGGGGAGCCCACCACAGGGCCCATGCAGCCTCGAGGGGACCCGACGACAGGAAGGAGCCTGGAGGCCTGGATAGAGCTCGACGGCCATCTTGGACTACAAGCCAAGGTAGTGGCAGCTAGAGGTCGATTGGATTCCTGTGTAAACCCTAGCCTTTGTCGTCTATATAAGGTGGGGGCTAGGGGTAGCTATCCCATCTACTATTGTAGAAATATATTCTCGGTAGTCATACATCATCTCTCTTGTAATCTCTCGCACGTGGTAATGCACCATGAATGCAGATTAGAAGCAGGACGTAGGGTATTACCTCTGCTAGAGGGCCCGAACCTAGGTAACCACTTTGTGTGAATTCCGTTATGATACTTCCGGCCGCGTTCGCCACCCATCTATGGTATTGACGGTTCTACGTACCGTTTGTTGGCGCTTCGGGCGAGGGCTATGTTGGTCGGAGAAAGACCTAAGGTTGGATCATTGTACATGCCCGACGACTTGATGTCTGGCCAGACTTTCCTTCGACTCTTTCAAGCTTGAAGTCGACAACCAAGGGTGCTCGCTACCCTCCTCCGTCGACACCATCTGCTTCGGAAGCCTCGAGTTCAACTTCAACCAATACGCCGAAACCATGTGCTTCAACACCCCTCCATCATCATTGGTGTGGAAGCAAGGTCGGCCTCGGCCGATCCTGGGGCGGTTGGACCTTCATCAACCGACCAGCCCGCCCCGATTCGAAGGCTTAAACATGATCTTTTGGACCGCCGACACGGGTCGCGCCCATAAGCTCTCGACGAGCGGTTCACGAACCCTCCACAACTGGCTGTGGTGATGTATTCTCCACGTCAAGTCTTGCAGCCTTTTGTATGTACTCCCTTCGTTCCACAATATATAGCACATATATAATTTTTTAAAAGTCCAACTTTATAAACTTTGACCAAGTTTCTGTGAGAAAAATATATACATCTAGAATACCAAATACATATGCTTAGATACATCACAAGACATGTTTTCATATTATATACATTTGGTATTGTAGATATAAATAGTTTTCTCTACAAACTTGGTCAAAGTTTTTGTAAAGTTTGACTTTGTAGAAAATCTATATGCACTACATTATAGAAGGATGGAGTATGTTGTAATGTTGAGGCGAGGACAATATTGACTGACTGGGTGAAAGGTGATGGGTAGAATACCAGACGAAGCTGTCCCTGCCATCGTAAGCAGGAATCACCTAACTTGAAGAATCTGCAATTTTTCCGACATTTCCGCTCATTAATAGAAAACAGTAAAATACAACGCATGTTTTTCTTCAACAGTTTTCTTCAGGTTTTCTAAAATACGATACACATTGTTTATTTTGGTACAGATGTGGAACATTTTTCAAATACACTATATACTATTTTTCCACATACTTGTCTTGAACATTATTTCAAACACATACTACTAAATATTTTTAAATACACATTGAACATTTCTTGGTGGCATGAAAGATTTTTTTAAAAACTACATGAACATTTTTTTTACATTGTATCACATTTTCTTAAATGCCACAATTTTTTTCCTAAACGCGTGAATATTTCGTTTTTGCTAAGAGGACCCCACACTCTACATTGAAATTATGATTTTTCTTTCAAATGTCACGTACATTTTTTATAGCACACGGACATTTTTTTCACATTGTATGTAAACATTTTGTTAAATTGTCATGTACATTTTTTTTGAAACACTCGTTTTTTTAAATATCATGTACGTATTCTCAAATGAGACGAAATAAATTTTTTAAAATTATGCAGACATTCATTTTCACATTGTATAAACATTCTTTGATAAGATTGTACCAGCTTAATTTTACAGCCTTGCTAGGACCATGCAAAGTTGACCGGCCTGATGGATATAGAAGTGTCGTCAGGTAGCCCAAAGCCCAAACTGAGGAGCACGGCCGAGCCATCAGCTGGAGCTTCCATCCATGGCCCTGCTCCGCGCCGCTGCCGCCGCCCTCCGCCGCCGCGCCCGCGTCGCCGCTCTCCCGGCCATCTCCCCGTTCCCCCACACCAGCACCTCCTCTCCCTCCCCCTCCCCCGCTCCCGCCCCCAACCCCGCCGCCCGGCGCCACCTCATCACCCTAACCCGCCGCGGCCCATGCCTTCACCCGCCGTCCGCCTCCGCGGCGGCCTCCTCGTTCTACATCGACCGGATCCTGCTGCCCAGCAGCTTCTCGCTCGCGCTCTCGACCTCCTCCCGGGACAAGGACTCGGACAAGGACAAGGAGGAGAGCCTCCCGCCGCCGCCGTCGCCGGCGTCGTGGGTGGAGAGGTGGCTCCCGGAGGCGGCGCGGCCGTACGCGATGCTCGCCCGGCTCGACAAGCCCATCGGCACCTGGCTCCTCGCCTGGCCCTGCATGTGGTACGCTTGCTAGTTCCTTCTACTGACATTACTAACCATCTCTCACCACCATAGCGTAGATCAGCAGGATCAGCTCACCAAGAGATTAGTAGAGAGCAGCCCCAGCTCACATTTTCAGATTTGCTGTGCGCACAAACAGATTTTCAGTTAATAGATTTAGTCAAAATTGAAAATTTTGAGTCCATGCTCGATCTTGGGCTTTAGGAAGAAAACAGAGCATGCTCGTCAGCACCAGTGCAACTTTTATTACCCTGTTATATGCCTTACCAAGTACTCCTACCAGCTTGCTCAAAGAGCTCCTTTGACCCTTGCTTCGCAGGTCGATCACGATAGCGGCGATGCCGGGGGAGCTCCCGGACTTGAAAATGCTGGCGCTCTTCGGGTGCGGAGCTGTCCTCCTCAGGGGGGCTGGTTGCACTGTGAATGATCTTCTCGACCGCGACATTGATAACAAGGTGATTCTGCTCTTTTTTTTTCCTGGTTGCAGACAACGCTTCAGATCTTGCCTGTTGCTGAAAATGCCCTTCAGATTCTTGCAACCGTGAACATGAAAAGGGATAGGCTGCAATTTTCACCAACAGCTAAAACTAACAGCACAGTGAAACCATGGAGAGGAAAATATGCTAACTGAGGTTACAGACAAGTTTGGTGTATGTTGTACTATTAGATCTGTGTGTTCTACTACTGCTAAATTACTTCACTCAAGTGGATCATGCAGTGAATTGATGGTGGATACGTTTCTCGTGTAGGTTGAGCGCACCAAAAGCAGGCCTTTCGCATCAGGCGCTCTAACCCCATCTCAAGGAGTGGCCTTCCTCGGAGGCCAGCTACTGCTGGGATTGGGCATTCTTCTCCAACTTAACAACTTCAGGTGAATTCTGTGTTCTTTTGCTTGTGTGAGTGGAATGTGCAGTTTGCCTGTTTTGGATGCTCCAAAGTTCTTCCAAACAAATTGTATAGTAGTAATTGACATTTTGTGGAATGCACATAAAGTATCTTTTAAAATCTAATACGCGCCTGTTGATTTGTTTTTAGTTATAGTTGTCACAAACACCAAAAGATTGAGAGCTTGTTAGATGCATTTCCTTCCAACATTATTGTAATATTCACCTCTAAATTTGTCTACTTGTCCATGTAGCCGTGTTCTTGGAGCATCTTCTCTTCTTCTGGTGTTTTCTTATCCCCTGATGAAGAGGTTCACATTTTGGGTATGTAGTACACAAATGCTAGGTCGTACTACCATGATATTGCTTGATATTACAGAGAGTGATTACTTAAATACTTCTGGTGCATTTTTTGACAGCCTCAGGCATATCTCGGCTTGACCTTCAACTGGGGAGCTTTGCTAGGATGGGCTGCTATCAGAGGGAGCTTAGACCCTGCAGTCATCCTTCCACTGTATACTGCTGGTATATGTTGGACATTGGTGTATGATACCATATATGCACATCAGGTATTTTACTAGTGGCATTCTTTCATATCTAAACTGAGCAAAAGCAACTCATCGGGATTGTGGTGGTTTCTTATGATCGTATCCGTTACATGTCAGGACAAAGAAGATGACCTCAAAGTAGGTGTCAAGTCCACAGCATTAAGGTTTGGGGATTCGACCAAGCAATGGATCAGTGCCTTTGGCGCTGCATCCATTGGCAGCTTAGTGCTCAGTGGCTACAACGCCGAACTTGGTTGGTGCTCATTATCAGAATGTCATGTTCTATGAAGAGTATTTATTGTTTTTAACATAATGTTGACGGCATGCTTTGATCATGTTCGACAGCGTGGCCCTACTACCCTCTTCTGACAGCTGCAGCCGCACATTTGGCATGGCAGATTTCAACCGTTGACTTATCTGACCGTGCAGATTGCAACAGGAAGTATGTTCCTTTACATTGAATCCTCACTCTTCATTTTGAGATTTAAAAGAAATTGTGTATTCATTGTTTACTTACAACCTTGAAGTGCTTAAATAATTAAACCTGTCTTGTTTAATTCCTAATCTGCAGGTTTGTATCAAATAAGTGGTTTGGAGCTTTGGTGTCCAGTGGAATTTTGCTCGGGCGACTTGCATCATGCTAGATACGTCAGGCACGATGTGCCTGTTGTTCTTTTCTATAGGATTTTGATAGCTCTGACAGCACCAGTACATTTTTGTGACTAGTACCGGAAGGATAGACCTATTTGTTTAACCTTGTCATCTGCTAAATGCAGTATGCTGCAGAATAAACATCTGTAAGTTCTTTCTGTCCATTAATAACTTGTGCTTTTCTGAGTTTCTTCTCTAGTCATAAATATTAAAGCCGTATCCTGATTGATAAGTTGTGCTGTTGTCTAGCAGGTTTATTTCCTGGGGATTTCTTTGCGGCATTCCCCCATTCTGTCCCCGATGATAAATCAAGGAAACAGAGGGTATAGCATTGTTGTATAACACATTGTTGTGCATTTTACTATGTGATTATTCTGATGTACGCTCGACAAAATGCGATCCAAAAACACGACTCAGCCTAACGCTGTATATCTGGGAAGGCGGTGGATCTTCCCATTCAGTTTTCACACCTCCAGTTAGCTCAGTCTCAGAGCAGCTGGGCAAAACAAATATACTGAAAGATCTGTGGTGCATTGTGTTATCACCATGGGGTTCCTGTCAGGATTCTCTTGTGCACCTGCCATTTGTTTGGGGTCTAACATGTTACTCCCTCCGTTCGGAATTACTTGTCTCGGAAATGGATGTATCTAGAACTAAAATACGTCTAGATACATCCATTTTTGCGACAAGTAATTCCGAACGGAGGGAGCATCCTACTTTAGATGTGTTGTATTTCAGTCTGCATTTAGTGCGGTAATGTTGATATGCTGCAGTCGTTCTGCATTGTTGCACTGTCCGTTTACATGCCGACAACAATTTGGAAACGTTGTGAGTGCCATGAGCCAGTGCCTGTCTAAACGCTGAGATGGGCTTTGATCTAACCCTTTTTATCAGATGGTACTATTACTAGTAGGGCTTGTTAAAACATTTATATTTATGGTCAGCTGAAAGGCAAAATTTGTTAAGCAAAACCGCCTTTTGGTAGTAACGCAATCCCTAACTAAAAGGTGATGGAAGTTGCTACCTGCTGTGCTGTCCTGCTATCCAATCTAGTGTTGGTTATAATTACTGCCGGCTATAATTACTGTTAGCTTTATGGCGATGTAAAAGAAATAAAAAACGCATGGGTCTATACATGGATCACCACATGTAGGCTAGTAGTACAGCCTCTGTCTGTAAATATTGTGAGACGGTTCGCCAGTTCAATTTAAACCGGCAAAACGTCTTATATTTAGAAACAGTTTAGCCTAAAAAGGCGTCTTATATTTTGAGACGGAGGTAGTAGAGCATGTTAGATGTGCTGCTGCTACAATTAGAGGAGGTCTTGATACCTTGGTTGTTGATGGTAGCTGTAAATCCAGCAACAGAAAAGTTCAGTTGAGAGGTGTATTGATGAGCCTCTCCACCGTGTCGCCACATTGGGGTGCCGCTCATGGTGGCCGGTGCACTGCGCTCTGTTCCCCATTCTGTTGGTGAACAGAGTGCAGTCGGTTCAGTGTCTGTCACCCACCCACCGGAGCAGCACGCTAACTGCACTCTGCGCCCGTGCCGGACCGACGCCATCACTATCTCGGTGTCCTGTGTGCAGTGCACGCGGCCACACATTGTCACTGGAGGGCAGGTTGAAAAGGCAGGCGTGACCCACTGTTAACCGACACTATCTACTCCTACTACTACTCTGCATCCTCTCCCCCTCCTCCATCCCCCATCTCCCATCTCCATCTCCCTGGCAATGGCGTCCGCCTCCATCGCTCCCCCTCTCCTCCTCTTCGTCGCCGTCCTCGCGGTCACCCTGGCGGCGGCGACGGTGGCCGCCGACGCGCATCAACGGGCTCCGGGTGCTGACGGTGATGATCGTCAGCTGATGGTAATTGATCAAACTTTTCTCGCGGAGTCAACTCCCAGTTTCTTCATAATCAATCAGTAGCTACCGGTCACAAGTTAGTTCAGACTAATCTTCCTATAGCTAGTGTTTATTATTCTCAATCTAAGCTTAGCCGCTCTCTGTATTGTATTCGGGTCATCAGTTACTCTTCTTCTGCAGAAAAAAAGGGGATGAATCCAGTTGCTGATCATATATAAATAGACGTGAGGCAGGGAAGGATACGCGCGCGGCCGTCCGAAGGTGGCGGCCGGACTTGCTTCTATTAATGCACGCTCTCTCTACCTCTCCACGCACGCATACACCTCCTCCATCCATCCATGGCGGTCTCCAGGCCTCTCTTCCTCGCCGCCGCCGCCGTCGTCCTCCTCGTTGCCGCCCTGCTCGTGGCCGTGGACGCTGACGGTTCCTCCTCGGTAAACAGATAGATGAACGCATACATTATATTTGCTCTCAACGAATGTTACGAATCCGGAGATGCGTTAGCTAGCCTGATTTAAGCTAACTAATCACTTCCCGCGCATGCATAGCCAAGAATGAGAGTTTCTTGCTTTAATTAGGTCTCCACGATCCGTTGATTGTCTCGGAGGCGAGATGCCATCGATTCATATGCCTACCCCTGATTAAATTTGTTTCTTTGTCTTCTGAATCTGAATCTGCAACCTTGAATTTGCTTCCACGCAGTTTCAGATCATGAAGAAATATATATGGTCCTCGGTTTCATATGTTGTGTAGCCATTAATTGCATGCTCGATGATCGTACATGTATGCGGTGCAGGCGGCGGGCGGCGGCGTCGGGAGGACGCTGCTGGGCATAGACTGCCCCAAGGCGTGCGAGGCGCGGTGCGGGAGGAACTGGAAGAACGAGATGTGCAACAAGTTGTGCAACATCTGCTGCGGCAAGTGCAGCTGCGTCCCCTCCGGCACCGGCCAGGACACGCGCAACGAGTGCCCCTGCTACGCCAACATGAAGAACACCAAGAACGGCAAACCAAAGTGCCCCTAAACCTAAACCTAAACCTAAAAATTATGATCCCATCCATCAATAATCTCCGCCGCTCCACGCTGGTGCTCATCTTAATTAGCCTGCCATTTTCCTTCCCTTTTGTTGTGGATCATATAGAATCGTGTATGCTAATGTGCTAATAATGTTAGTATAAGCTGTTTGTTTAGGTCCTAATGAAGGGAGGAGGGGATCAAAGAGAGGTAGATCTAAGCTCCATATCTTCCGTTCCTCTCTTGTGTACTCATCGTCCATTATGTATCTGTATTGCAAAATATGTAGTGTTGGAAGCAGTGTGGTCGGATTGAGGTTCAGTATGTGCTCTGCTCGATTGAATGACTGGGGCAGCGTCTTGTGGATCCTTTTTGTCTGGCCGGGCAGCACTATTTTCTACCGTCTTCCTATTTAAACGTCTGTAAAAAAAATCCTCCTGTTTAAACATGCAGTAAGTCATTAGAAATTTTAATTAGGAAATAATATTTGAAGATGAAATAGGGGATGTAGCTCAAACGGTAGAGCACTTAGAATGCATTTAAGAGGCAGGGGGATTGATACCTCCCATCTCCAGTTTCTAGTTTTTAGATTTAGATTTAGATTTATTTTGTCGAGCGATTTGATTTTTTCCTCTACCTAAATACTCCCTATGTCCCAAAATAAACGACTCAACTTTACACTAAGTGACTCTTAAACACATATTATAAATGCATATGACTCCAATTCAAAATTATGGTCTTGATTTCAGTTTCTTTGTCCAACCAATCCTTCCAATTCTATAGCATAGCACAAGAGAGCAAACACATTGCAATTTTAACGTGGTTATTGTCGTGGTCCTAAGACTGACAATAGAAAGGGGGTAGGTATGGAGAGGCAAGATCTCAGCTATGGTGAAGGTGTACACACGAGGTTTACGAGTTCATGCCCTTCGCGATGGAATTAACAGCCCTACGTCTCGGTGCCCGGAGGCGGTCGATTGGATTATGTGTGTGATATTACAGGGGGTGCGAACCCTTGTCCCAGAGGAGGGCGGTGACTTATATAGAGTGCGCCAGGACCCCCGCCCACCTCCATTACAAGGGGCTTAATGTACATAAAGTAAGGGGCGTCAGTGGTAACGTCAGCCTTAAGTACTCTTAATGCTTATAAAGGCTAAGGGGTGAACGTCCGGCCGTTGTGTGCCCTTCCGACTCCTGGTCTTCGATAAGTCGAGTGACTCTCCAAATGGTCGAGTGATGTGGCCGTCGAGTGGATTGCACTCGACGCACTCGACCGGTGCTCTCCTGTTGTCTCTTGGTCTTTTTATCTTCCGAGGTGGTGACCTTGGGTAGGACGTATAGGTCAGGCCTATGACCCTACCCCAGGTCTGTATCCTCATCAGTCATTGACGTTGTCCTCCTACCAAATCCATAATCTTGTGCGTTCAAATTACTCATGTCCATTCTCAAATTTTATCTCACTGTAAATCTTGCAAAAAAAAAACTACAAAGGTCGCTTAAAACTCCTCAATGACTACAACACGACCTTCTGTTATATTTACGCCTTTTTTTTCAATCATAAACTCTGCAATAGTAGTAAGACACCATCATCTTTTAATGATCTCTTAAGCCAGTAGTATCTCATCACTTTTTTCTATGGTTTCGTCGCAACACACGTGCATTGTGCTAGTATTAGTAAAAGGAAGAAGTTCAAGTGTTGGTAAACATCGAGGGGAGAGTCTGTGAAGCGCTTGCCTCGAGTGACACTCCAGTAGGCTGGCTCATTCGTACCTACAAATATTAGCTTAGTTTGTCCATTTTGTCTATTCCTTTTTTTCTCTCCATTTTTAAATTTTGTTTATATTTCAAAAACTTTCCAATATACATACTACAAAAATTACTTCACATTTTTTAACAATGTCCATCATGTAGTTTAAAAATGTGAATGCAGCGTAAAAATTGTGTGCACACAATTGCTAAAAATGTTTGTACTATTCACAAACATGTTTGTGATATTTTAACATTTCATAAGTTTCAAACAAATGTTCATGACATTTTAAGAAAATGTTTATAGAATGTAATTTTTTTTTGCATAATTTTAAAATAATGTTAAATAAAATTGAAAAAATTCTTGATACTTAAGAATGAAATGTGTATCAATAAAATGTTTGTAATATTTAAGAAAATATTTTTACAATGTAAAAGAATTGTGCAGTAATGTTACAAAATGTTTCAACCACTTCAAAAAATGTAGCGTGTATTTGAAAGCTGTTTAACATTTATTCAAAAAAAAAGTTCAAACATGTATTAAAACAATGTTCATCATATATGTGAAAATTGGTCAACGCATGTTAATAAAATATTCCACGCATATACGAAAGACGTACAATGTGTATTAAAGAAAAAAATAAAAGGAAAAGTAAAAACACAAAAAGAAATAAATATTTGTTGCAGCAAGTGCACCCGCGTCCCCTCCGGCACCGGCCATCACACGCACAACGACTGCCTCTGTTGTGCCAAGATGAAAACTCCAAGAACGGCAAACCAAATGCTCATTACCTAAACTAATCAAGCACCCCTCATGCAAGGTGGAATGTGAATTATAAGTCCATCCATCAATAATCTCTGCAGCTAGCTGGTGTTCATCCATCCATTATTCATCTAAGCGTTCGTGTATCTGACCGATGTCGATTTTCCTTTCGTTGTGGATCATATATGATATGCCAATAATAATAGTACAAGCTATTTGGGTCCTAACGAAGGGAGGAGGAGATCAAGAGACGTAGATCTAAGCTCCATCTTCCCCTCTTGTGTACTCATCGATTATGTATCAGGATTGCAAAATACGTAGTATTGGAAGGAAAGCAAATATGTGTATGTCTTGAGGTTCGGCATTGCTTGATTGAATAATGGGGCAACGTCTTGTGGATCCTCTGAGTAGCACTATTTTTGTATCATCTCCTATTTAAACGCCCGTAAGAAAAAATATCTCCCGTTTAAACATGTAATTCAATAGAATTGTTAATTGGGGGATAATATATCAAGATAATAAAAGGGGATGTAGCTCAAATGGTAGATCATTTGAATGCATTTACGATTGGTACCCTATCTCCAGTTTCTGAATTTTTTTTTGTTTATTGGTTCGATTTTTATTACAGAAAACAAATGGCCAAAGAAAATAGATAAGGTAATTCACAAAAAAAATTAGATCTAGTAATTTGTTTGGTTTGTTTTAAGAAAATATTCACCTTATATAAAAAAATGTTCATAATATATTCACAAGAAAGTTTAGTTTGTGTTTAAAATATGGTCATCGTATACTATCATATGCACATAACATTGCCAAATCTCGCTACAACTGAAAGACCAATTTTCCAGTGCACCTTTTGTGGCATGCCACATCTTAGTAAGAAACATGTGGTGAAGTCCAGCTATGAACCAAGCATGCCCGAAATCACTAATTATGGGTACCCATTGCAAAGGTTACCCCAATGCCTACCAGGTTTCAAGTCCTATAATTGGCACCAACTGGCGCTCTCATTTTTCTGGATTTATTTCAGACTTTTCAGTGATGTTCATTCAGTGGGAGGAGACGTTTTCATTGACTACTAGGCACATGTGGTGACTTCGTTAATCTCAAGATGTTGTACCGGCTCAGTATCTCAAATGTGCTCATAGGATTGGATGTGCGTGCTTGTGTTCATAGGGGTGAGTGTAAGTATGTCTATGTGAGCATCAATGATCATACTATGTTAAAAAATAGGTGCTTAAAAATAACTAAAAGCAATGAAAACAAAATGTAGAAGTGTTCTTGATTTCTAGGAATTGGATATATCATAAAGGTTCATAAGTAGTACAATGAATCCCAACATGAGAAAAATTACATTGAGCAACACCACCAAATGATCGATATCGCTGCTGGTGTGCGGTGTCGCTGCTCCCCTACTAGAGCTAACTTGACCTTGTCGATGACATCGCAGAAGTCTTTGTGCACGTATGGACCAACACATCAGAGCTTCCGTTGCTGCCATTGAACTCTTGAATCGATCTGAAGAGCATGACACCAAACCTCATCGTGATGCATGCACGATGCGAAACCCTACCCTCACCGCCACAGGAGACGTTAGGAATCTACGTTGGAGCTTCATCGACTCCATTCCGATGGCCAATGTCGAGGAGGATCTAAGATCAGATGACTAGTTTGAAGATGTAGCACTGCCCTGCAAGAAAATAAAAACCTAACCTAAACTACTTTCCAGAGCCGAGGCATCATGATCTTCGTCCCTGCCACTGGCCACCTGAGTTGCGTGCGGCATGGATATAGATCCATAGACTCACCGACGAAGCTTGGACGGGATGAGTGCCCTAGAGGCCAAATCCGTGAGAAGGAAAGAGCAGGGCAGCAACATCCGCAAGAGAGAAAGAGAAACCCTGACCAGGGGACGAGTCGTAGCTTAGAGTGTTTTAGTTTACATTATAAAAACAATAAGATCAGAAGTATCTGACAAAAATAATGTATGACAGGAGAAAAATCTTTTGAACTGAACTTTTTTTTGCGAGGTCTTTTGAACTGAAGTTAACACACCATTATATTCTAACAAAAATCTGATTTATGATTAGAGAAAATAGCAAAAATATAGTGAGATACATGCAACGTCAAGGAATTTTAAATGACCATAGTAGGTATGGAAGAGAAACTAAACCAAAATCAGTTTTGAGTTGAAGTCACACTTTTGTGTTTTTATCTGTGCCTTTTACAAAAAAAGTTGGTCTCTAAAGAAGTATTGTATTATTTATTTATTTATGATAGATCCCACATGTGAGTAAAATATACTTGGGTCTCTTGTAAGGTTGTTAGTTCTACTTGTGGGGATGCGTGTATTTATTTATTTGATTTGAAAAGGATGTTGAACCCACATGTGAACTCACCAACTCCAATCTTTATAAGTAGCCCCTATCCTTGGACCGAAAGTGGTAAATTCCTCAGGCCCGTTGGAGTCGCTAAACGGAGAAAGTTTCTTTTTGGAATGCTCAGAGAAAATTGAGTGGGTTATTGATATTTATTTACTTGCCCTAAGAAGACTGCACATAATTTTCTTTGTCAATCAAGACAAACTCTGCCATTTCATACAGATAGAACAAACACAATATTTACCCCCTTTTTTTTGCGAATATACCCCGTTTAATCCATGATTAATCAGTTGCAGAATATGAGCCCAGTCAATTTTAAAAAGAATTGAATTGCCAAGTTAGATAACAGTACTACCTCCGTAACTAAATATAAGATGTTTTTCGAAGTGCAAAAAAACATCTTATATTTAGTTACGGAGGTAGTATCAGCTGATTGATATCGTGATAATTTTTCTAAGGGGTGCCCTTGCAAAAAAAAAAAGGTGTGCTTATATGCTTTCCTCGCAAGGAAAAAGTGATAAATAGCACCTGTGTGCAAATTAGTCATGAATATTGTTTCGCGTTCGAGCCAGCCGTCCATGGCCACCGGCGCTGCTGCGGCATCAAGGACAACCGTCGTGTATTTGTGTTGCTGCCGATCTGCTGGGAGCACGCAGAGAACAAGCGGTGGGATCTGAGCAAACATCTCTGAAATTCTGGAAAGGACTCAAACTGGCAGTACATATTCTCGAATTGGTATATAATTCTACCCTCGAAACAAGCACGTTTCTCTCTAAAGTCTAAACCGATAGCCACGTGATATACTTACGACAAAAAAGAGAGCAAGATGCCTCTCGAAAAAACAAAACAAACACAAAAGGAACAAGAATAATGGTTTCCTTACGGCCGTGATATAGATATATTACCTTGACATGCATAAAAATATATATTATGCTGCTACATAATTCTAAATAAAATATGATCGATGATATCGCCGGAGGAGAAAGCCGATCGAGGTAGCTCCACCAAACACGCGACCCCCTAGCTAACCGGCCGGCCGTCGTCGCCGGGCACGACGGACGATCACTTCTCGTCCTTGATGACCCCCGGATAGATGAGGGCGACAACCGCTATGACAGTGGCTAGACATATCAGGAGGACGCATGTGTCGTGAGGGGTTCCTGTGTACTCGCACCCCATTGCCAAAGTGCACGAGCAGTAGGTCGATCGATAGCTGTGGTACGCAATGTGCATATGCAGGTACGCAGGAGTTTATATAGACCCGGCTGCACGTATATATGGAATTAACCATCAGTTAAACCGATCTTAATTGAGAGATAATAATGGGGTTTCCTTGCATGCATGTATATGCCGGGATCGTAATCACCCGGAGTTAAAAGCGCATATCTTGGCGAATCTGGAACATGATGTCTTCCATACTTCGTTGCTCTCCAACATGTTTCCCCTATTAATACTATGAGCCGGTTAATAAGTAGTATAATATTAGTCATTGAATCACAAAATTAACTCCATGATATATCACAGTACAATATTATACACATTTTTCTTGCATAATATGTATAACTGCCAAAAGGGACAAACTATAACAAAGTTTAGTAACGCGCCGATTCATCACTGGACGCACGAGAAGGTACCGACCGCACCGGCAATGGCAGCAATCCTCATCACTCAATACCACAAATCACGGGAACACACATGTAAACCGGTTTTCCCTTATGTGTCTACATAATAATAACAGAAAATGTCGTATACATCACCGATATATGCATGAATGAGAGCCACTACGGGCACGCGTGTGGAGTGCTCCTGTTTGGCGCATATGGCGGCGCGGGGCGCACAAACACAGACACCCTGTATGGTCTGGGTAGGCCAAGGCAGGGGTGCAGAGTGCCTGTTTTTTTATTTTTGGTTTTAATTTCCCATTTTCCTTTTCTTTTAGCGAGATTCAAAAAATGCTCAAGAATTTAAAACATGCTTGCAACTACAAAACATATTCATGAACTGAAAAAAACATTCAGTAATTCGAAAAATGTTCCCGCATTTTAAACCGATCTCAATTGCACACAATGTTCTTTGGATTTGAAAAACATATTCTCGGTTGTTTTTTAAATTCTGGATTTCAGAAAATGACCGTGAAGCTTAAATTTGTTCCTGTATTTCAATAATATTTAAATTTTCGAAATAAAATGTGTTGTTAAATTTGAAAAGTGATTGTGAATTCACAAATATGCAAATATTTTTTTTTTAAAAATATCCAAAAATCATGACTTCAAAACAGTCCCTGATTTTGAAAAATGTTGATGAATTAGAAAAAATGTTCATGAATTAAGAAAAATTTGCAATTGTTTTTAAATATTCACAACTTCAAAAAATGTTCCATAATATGATAAAGTTCATCAATTAAAAAAATCATGAAATTTTAAAACATGTGGAAATTAAAAAAAGTCATGAAATCTAAAAATGTTGTAAATTAAAAATGTTTACTTAAGTAAAAATAAAAAATAAAAAACAGGAAGGAAAGAACAGAAAAAACGAAATAAATGGTTCACGGTAAGTTCTAGAACCTTGCCAAACTGATGAAAAGAAGACAC
This sequence comes from Triticum dicoccoides, assembly GCF_002162155.2. NCBI lineage: Eukaryota > Viridiplantae > Streptophyta > Magnoliopsida > Poales > Poaceae > Triticum > Triticum dicoccoides. Next base: position 716,607,914 of record NC_041391.1, on the reverse strand, counting down.
ATCCGATCCCGTAAAATGGGCCGGCCCATGTAGCGTTGTTGCACCCAGAGGTGCGTGTTTCCTCGTTATTCCTTGTTGTACGCGGAGAACAGGACCCCCTGTGCGCATTAGCTGTTACTCACTCCGTAAAGAAATATAGAAGTGTTTAGAACACTAAAGCAATGATCTAAACACTCTTATTTTTCTTTACAGAGGGAGTACTTAGCACCCAATGCGGAGAACTGATATGTGCTGGGTGGTCTTCATCCGCGGGTTGTATTGTAATTGATAAACTAAAAGTTATTGTCGGCCCCAGATGAAATCTCTCTATTTTTTAGTTTCCTAATAACAATTCTACCTAGACTATGATCCATTTACACTCGTTTTGTTTCCTCACACTTGGGTTATCAATCACCGATGCATTAACCATAGCCGCTAGCTGGCGCATTGGTTTCTCTTTGAGCACCCAAGGCCCTTGTTAAGATTAATTAACTAAATATTAATTAAGGTTAATCCCCACCCTTCCACTTGTTGGCGACCGCGCGACGGTTGCTCCTCGAGGGTTGTGTCTTCACCCAGAAGGCACCTTTTCACATGCTATATATGTAACCAATCTGATGGAATAAAGAGTTGGTTGAATCATTTGTCGTCTCCATAGATTGTCTCCCTTATCCTGGCAGTTGCCAGCCAACGCGGCGGGTGGGATGACCAGTTGGCCCAAAGCACACCACTCCCCACCGTATGGGCCTGTGGACTGTGTCCTGTAGCATTCTTCTTCTCGTTTATTTTAGTGAAAAATTCCTTATATAAGTCTTGCACTAGTATTTTTTTTTTCAGATTATGTTTATGTAGAGTACTCTGTATTCCAGAATAAAGTGTGATGTAATATATTTCCATGTTATTCTACATGTTGAGATTAATTACATCTACTATTTGCAATTGAGATTTTTAATTTCTTGCAAATAAAAATCAATTCATCTCGATGGAGCCTTTTGGCTTAATTGGAGCAAGAATTGATATGCATTTAACCCATTTTCTGCTGAGTTCTAACATTCCAGAAAATATGTGGTCATTATGTGGCATGTTCAATATGTTTGATTTTTAGCAATCTCTATAACATGTCTTATTACTATAACGACATTGTTTTGCGATCGAGATTAAGTTTTCTCGCACAACAATATTGGTTTGCGATTGAGAAATATATATAAAAAAATCTCGCAAAACAATCTCATTGCGATTGAGATTAATTTTCTCTCGCTAAATATTAATTCACCCTGCTGAATTATCTTGCAACTTGATACAAGATCATCTCATTTAATTTGAGGTCTACAATTCAAGTTTTTCACTTGAACATCAAGTTTGCAACATCATTACTATTCATTATAACAGTGGTGTATTTCTGTTGAGTACAATGTATTCCAGAATGTATGTATCTCCATGTTTGCTACATGTCGAGATTAAAACGTCTATTTGCAATTGAGATTTTTAATTTCTTGCAAATAAGAATGCAAAATTTAAAGTGATTTCTTCAAATTGATGTATTGGGATTACAAGGTAGTCATATAGATCTACTGCCTTCGCAGATTATCAATCACTACTGTTAAAGCCTTTATTTTGTCATTTTGACATTATAATTGCTTTACAAAGTGCTCTCCCACACATTTTACTAAGTCATGCCATAAGGCATCATGAGTGAGTATCGACTGATTTCATCAGATTATACTTTCTAGTGCTACAAGATCTACTCCATTTTGGAGATTATTTTCAAGGTGTCATATTTAGCAATTTGAGATTCACACTAATGGTTTCAAGATAACTTCTTGAAATACCCATTGATTTTGCTAAGTTCATTACAACATCAACCATGATGGTCTTTAATTTACTGGTTGTGAATTAATTATCTCTGATTTACCCATAGAGGTAACATATGGCTATAGATTTTGAGGCATTTGCCCTCAATGACCACCACTGCCCAATCTGGGCCATGGACATCATGATCGCTCTTGTGTCCCATGGGATAATGTGTGCAATCTTGGATTCAACTCGGGTCAGGATCACACCGCTAACAGAAAATGTTGTCTTATATATCATAAGGCATTAGACTCACATCTCAGCATCTGATTATTCTGTATCAGCAATTTCTGGGATACAATGAACCTCAAGGGCAAAGGTTTGAATCTTAATTCAACCTTCAATCCAACATCACCAGCTGTGACGGGACCCTATGGGCACAGAGAATGTGATGGTTGAATATGCCTTAATCGACATGTTTGGAGACTATGAATAGTCTTTTAATCTCTTGAGTGGTTAATATAATTAATGTCCATTTACGATGTTGTAACAATAATATAAGTATTGTTTTCATCATATATTGTATATCACAATATATTTTATCAGCACTTTGGTACAAATACATTTATATGTATTCTATATATCTGACAGTGATTTTCATATTGAGAATCTTCATGTCTATATATAGATTTCAATGGGAGTCAATCCGATAAAAAATGATATGTGCCTTGTGGACATATGCACCACAAGCTCTATACTCAGGAAAGTCCAATGTTTCTACTCTCATTGAGAGAAAGGAGATATTTTAAAATCGCTTGACGCGATGAGGTATTTGTTGGCTCAACTCGAGTCATATTTACTATCTCTGTGGGTACTCGAGTAACTTAAGGATGCTTTATTGCTTTCTGGTTTAACTCGTATCCTACTAAACTATGGAGGTATCCGTCAAAATAGTTTCCATAGCGAAACTTATGATGACAACAAAGAGAAACAACTTCTCTTTATCATATGCAACGGATATGGCAAGCACATTTTCTGTGTATCATCTGGATTGTAATACACATACAACACAACCCGTAGCACATGTTGCGTATGAGATAGTTTTCCAGAGTGTCTTGTACATGACAAACTTGGCATTCTCGCCTTGGCCATCGAGACATTGGGTTGAAACCAAAACTATTAGCAATTACAGTAGTTTATGGCTATTATGATGCTAAATTCTAACAACATTTGGATTTTATGTGCACTACAAGTGACACAGAGAAGCTAATTTTAAGGCTCGCACGCCTTAAATTCTATGCTGAACTACTCAGACTCCTTGAATGCATCAAGTCGAGGTAAGTGGCTCTTCCCATCCATTGACTAGACTATTCAGGTATTCCATGGTTCTAAAAGACGAATCTACATGATCGTCTTAAGTGTGTGCTTTATTCACACGAAACCATTGGCCCATTATCCTGACATCGATTTCAAGCAAATCGAATGCATAATATTGCAGAATTCTCCTTGAGTGCCTTCTCTATGGCCCTTGGATTGAGTTTAGCAATTTGTCCTAAGGTCTAGACTCAAAACGGTTTGGTAGAATCCTATCCAAAGAGTTAAGCTCATTGCATTATCTTTACTTTGGAATTGCAACTTGCCAACTTTACGTTGGAGTCATGCAGTTTTACACGCTCATGACAGAACTGCATAATATTATTCCCCTCTATCTTTGATATGTGGATATCTATCAAGTATTTACTATCTGCGGTAATTCGGTTGCATACCGATATCACCACCCGACATACATCATTGGCCCCTCAACACATAGTTTGGATATATGCGAGGAATAACTGCACTTCCGTCAATACCTCAAGCCCCTCGCATGGGGAGTTATTCAAGGCCAATATGCTAATTCAATGAGGAACATTTCCAGGCATTAGGGGGAGATTTTAGGTACCATAAAGAATGCCAGGAAATTAGTGGAATGTTCAACACATTTCTGCCTCAAATCCACGTACTCAAAAATCTAAACCATGCGTTCAGAAGATTTGCAACACATTGCAAATAACCTGCCAGATTCATTTACTGACTATAAAGGTGTCATACAATCCTACAATCCTGAAAAATATGCCGGAAAGAGTGGAGGTACCAACTAAAACCACTCAACTCCCCGTTCAAAGCAACAGGGGGAGAAGTACGACAATAGTACATCAGGATTCAGCTTCTCGCAAGCAAGGATATCAAGGCCTGTGAATCAGTAAATGCAAGTCAACTTCACGTTGACAGACACCTGATGGGTAGTATCCACCCAGTGGACGGGAAGCCTCCACCAACCCAGGTCATAGTGCACAAAATGACCGGGACATCGGAATACCCGACTCAATCGCATTGAGAAATCGCGAGCAGTCACTATGGGTAACGATATTTCCATCAACTATATATTGATATAGAGATTCTGGAGAAACATATAACCGGAAGTCTACAATTGTTGACATACATTTCTCAACTAGATTGAAAAAACCTTTCAAATGATTCAGATCTAAAGACCATGGCCATGGCAAAGTGTGAACAACACTCGGACTGAACTCAAGCAAAGGGTATAATCTAGGTAAAAATGATCTTGCTCAATAATGGGAAGGTATTCATAAGCAATACCTACAACATTTTTCTTCTGGAAACAGAATTGAGAACAACGAGGTGGTGAAACAAAGAGCAAGTATTGTAGCACAAGGGTTTACACAGATACCTAACTATTCTCCAGAGGTGGAATCTCTTTCCGATAACTTAGATCATTGGCAGTTCAAAATCATCTATCTCTGCAGTTGATAGATGTAGTGATTACATATCTCTACTCCTAGTGGAGCAGTTGGTGGATAGTCTGCGCGGTTTATTTTCGCTGGTTTTTTTCGTCCTTCCTCCCACCTCTCAATTCCTCCGCAGCAACGATCTCACCTCTCAGTTTCATCGGTTTTTTTTCGTCGTTTTTTTCGTCCCCGCATGCCATGCCGCCCCTCCTCTCGATCCACCGCTCCCGCTGCGACCTCTTTCTCTCCCTCGTCTCCCGCTCCACCGCCGCCACCGCATCTCTCGCTCCGCCGCCGCCCCTACTGCTCCACCGGACCAACCTCTTCTTCGAGCGCGATGGCAGGAGCAGCTCCACCTCTCCATTCCCCCACGTGATAACACTCCAGACCCCCACCCCATGCCCGGCCGCTGCTAGGGTTTCGGGAAGGAGATGATGAGCAGAGCGGTCAAATACGTGGTGGACGGTGCACTACTAGAAAAAGGGCTATAGATGGGATAGACACTAATGGCGCACCAGACAAGCGGTACGCCATTAATATATACTAATGGTGCACCACCTTCTGATACGCCATTAGAGTTGAAACTACTAATGGCGCACCTGGCCCAAGGTGCGCCATTAGTATCAATTTTTTTTGAACTAGTGCGCCTGTCCAAACATACTAATGGCGCATCCAGACTCAGTGCGCCATTACTAGTTGTAACTAGTAATGGCGCACCTGTCGGAAAGTGCGCCACTAATGTTGTTTTTCTATTATATTTTTTATTCCTTTTTTTGCAAAACTACTAATGGCGCACTGTTCCACCGTGCGCCATTAGTATGTTTTTTTTGCAAAACTACTAATGGCGCACCACCAGAAGGTGCGCCATTAGTAACCTGGATTACTAATGGCGCATTTAGAGTTGGTGCGCCATTAGTAAGTGGGAAGCAACAAGATATTTTGGACAGCCTCTCCTACCCACACTCACTTTCTCCCCACTTCATTCTCTCCACCTCCTCCTTGTCTCGGGTGCCTCCTCTTTTTCACCTCATTTCCACCATAGATTCATTCAAATTAAGTGGTTAAATTACCTTGTTTTGATAGGTAAGCAAGGGGGGAAGCTATATTTATGTTGTTCTCCCTACAACAATGTGCACATGCACTTTTTATGGCCTAGTTGTGGTGTTGCATATGTGTTTGTGTTTGGAGGTGTACCGGTATTTGAAATGCGATAGTTGCCAATATTTTGCCGGAATGTTGATTCATTTCCGTTTCGGCGAGAATTTTGGCATTAAGCATTATTTTTGGTCCTATTTTTAGGGAAAGTCATGCCAAATTTTTTCTTGGTTCTAAAATATCATTTTGCTCTACCCCGCAGGCGACCATGGTCCGCACGATGACCGAAGGCATCGTGAATAGGTTTTTGAGGTCCGCGAAGGCCGAGATGCTTCAAAAGAACGAGACGGAGATAAGATGTCCGTGTCGAAGATGCAAGCTGAAGAGCCTTATTGCGGACCCGGATTCCGGGCAGGTGCGGGACCACCTGCTCTTGCGTGGTTTCATGGATGGCTATCGGTGGAAAGGTGATGAAGATGACTATGAAGTCGTCCATGGGGGCCGGGCAAGAAATGAGGAAGGGCAGCAAGACAACCACCGCGGCTCGGGCGGGCGAGAAGACGAAGAATCCCCAGGAGATGATCACGACGGTGATGCTGTACACAGTCATCATGTAGAAGATGCAGGACATGATGATGAGGAAGATGCCGGAGCAGACGACGGGCATGATCATGAAGATGATGATGCCGGCGGAGCAGACGACGCTGGACCATCGATGGGCTGGGTGCAGGACCCTCATATTCAAGAGCTGCTTCTCAAGCAGATGGATAACGCAAGAGCTGCCGCCCGAGAGAAAGCCAAGATGGATCAACTTGAGTTAGACGCGGTTACTACATTGTATGAAGGATGCAGGCCCGAGGATACCCGCCTGAAAGTAACGCTCATTGCTCTGGAGATGAAGGTAAAACACAAAATGACCGACGCATGCTTCGACGAGAACATGTCATTCTGGCACGAACGTCTTCCCAAGGGGAACAAGTGCCCGACCAGTTTGGAGGAGGCGAAGAAAATCGTGTGTCCTCTGGATTTACCGCACGTGAAATACCATGTGTGCATGAACAATTGCATCATTTATCGGGACGAGCACGCGGAGTCTACCATATGTCCGGTGTGCGGCGTCACTCGATACAAGAAGAGGAAGAAAGCTCCTTGAAAAGTGGTGTGGTACTTTCTGATCACTCCTCGTCTGCAGCGGTATTTCGCGGACCCTAAGGTAGCAAAGCTCCTGCGTTGGCACGCGGATAGGGAGGAGAAGAAGCGAGAAGATGACACAAATGATCCGGAGATAGATAAAAAAGACAAGATGCTGAGTCACCCTAAGGATGTGAGCCAGTGGCAAGCGTTGAACTTCGAAGACCTAGAATTTGGGAACGATCCAAGGAACATCGTGCTGGGCGCGAGCACCGATGGAGTCAATCCGTTTGGCAGCCAGAGAAGCACACATAGCACCTGGCCTGTGTTTGTGTGGATGTACAACCTTCCCCCCTGGTTGTGCATGAAGAGGAAGTACATTCACATGAGTATGCTAATTGAAGGACCGAAACAACCAGGGAACGACATCAATCTGTATCTGGGGCTGCTGAAAGAGGAGCTTGACACGCTGTGGAAAACGCCAGCCAATACGTGGGACGCCGCAGAGAAAGAATATTTCCCTATGAGAGCCGCACTGCTCACGACGGTGCACGACTATCTCAGTTACGGATATCTCGCGCGGCAGCTAGTCCATGGATTTTCTGGATGCGTAAGGTGCATGGATGACATAACGTATCGCCAACTAGATAGAGATCCCGGGTCTTCGAAAACCGTGTTCATGGGACATCGAAGGTGGCTTCGTGACGATGACCCGTGGAGGAAACGCAAGGATCTGTTCGATGGTGAAACCGAACCCTGAAAACGCCCGTGTACGAGGAGCGGCGAGGAAATAGACAAGCTGTTGAAAAATTGGAAAGACTGCCCACTGCCGGGAAAGAAGCAAAAGGCACCAGAGCCGGGAAAGAAGCGAAAGGCGCCAGAGCCGCTGCTGAAGGTATGGAAAACGAGGTCTGTTTTCTGGGACTTTCCATACTGGAAGATCCACCGTGTGCCTCACAGCCTTGATGTCATGCATATCACGAAGAACGTGTGCGAGAGTCTGCTTGGTACCCTGCTCAACATGCCAGAGAGGACCAAAGATGGGCCGAAAGCAAGGGCAGACTTGAAATCAATGGGCATCAGGCAGGAGCTTCACGCTAATGATGATGATGATGATGATGATGAGGCGAAGCAGGACACAGTAAGTCGTCGCAAAGACAGTAAGTCTCCTGACTTAGAGTGAAGCACGCGGGAGGGTAGTCATTTCCGGTCTTCTTGGCCTTTTTGCCTTTGCGACGACTTACTGTGTCCTGCTTCTACTCATCATCATCATCATCATTAGCGTGAAGCTCCTGCCTGATGCCCATTGATTTCAAGTCTGCCCTTGCTTTCGGCCCATCTTTGGTCCTCTCTGGCATGTTGAGCAGGGTACCAAGCAGACTCTCGCACACGTTCTTCGTCATATGCATGACATCAAGGCTGTGAGGCACACGGTGGATCTTCCAGTACGGCAAGTCCCAGAAAACAGACCTCGTTTTCCATACCTTCAGCAGTGGCTCTGGCGCCTTTCGCTTCTTTCCCGGCTCTGGCGCCTTTTGCTTCTTTTCCGGCAGTGGGCAGTCTTTCCAATTTTTCAACAGCTTGTCTATTTCCTCGCCGCTCCTTGTACACGGGCGTTTTCGGGGTTCGGTTTCACCATCGAACAGATCCTTGCGTTTCCTCCACGGGTCATCATCGTAAAGCCACCTTCGATGTCCCATGAACACGGTTTTCGAAGACCCGGGATCTCTATCTAGCTGGCGGTATGTTATGTCATCCATGCACCTTACGCATCCAGAAAATCCATGGACTACCTGCCCCGCGAGATATCCGTAACCGAGATAGTCGTGCACCGTCGTGAGCAGTGCGGCTCTCATAGGGAAATATTCTTTCTCTGCGGTGTCCCACGTATTGGCTGGGTTTTCCACAATGTGTCAAGCTCCTCTTTCAGCAGCCCCAGATACAGATTGATGTCGTTCCCTGGTTGTTTCGGTCCTTCAATTAGCATACTCATGTGAATGTACTTCCTCTTCATGCACAACCAGGGGGGAAGGTTGTACATCCACACAAACACAGGCCAGGTGCTATGTGTGCTTCTCTGGCTGCCAAACGGATTGACTCCATCGGTGCTCGCGCCCAACACGATGTTCCTTGGATCGTTCCCAAATTCTAGGTCTTCGAAGTTCAACGCTTGCCACTGGCTCGCATCCTTAGGGTGACTCAGCATCTTGTCTTTTTTATCTATCTCCGGATCATTTGCGTCATCTTCTCGCTTCTTCTCCTCCCTATCCGCGTGCCAACGCAGGAGCTTTGCTACCTTAGGGTCCGCAAAATACCGCTGCAGACGAGGAGTGATCGGAAAGTACCACACCACTTTTCGAGGAGCTTTCTTCCTCTTCTTGTATGGAGTGATGCCGCACACCGGACATATGGTAGACTCCGCGTGCTCGTCCCGATAAATGATGCAATTGTTCATGCACACATGGTATTTCACATGCGGTAAATCCAGAGGACACACGATTTTCTTCGCCTCCTCCAAACTGGTCGGGCACTTGTTCCCCTTGGGAAGACGTTCGTGCCAGAATGACATGTTCTCGTCGAAGCATGGGTCGGTCATTTTGTGTTTTACCTTCATCTCCAGAGCCATGAGCGTTACTTTCAGGCGGGTATCCTCGGGCCTGCATCCTTCATACAATGGAGTAACCGCGTCTAACTCAAGTTGATCCATCTTGGCTTTCTCTCGGGCGGCAGCTCTTGCGTTATCCGTCTGCTTGAGAAGCAGCTCTTGAATATGAGGGTCCTGCACCCAGCCCATCGATGGTCCAGCGTCGTCTGCTCCGCCGGCATCATCATCTTCATGATCATGCCCGTCGTCTGCTCCGGCATCTTCCTCATCATCATGTCCTGCATCTTCTACATGATGACTGTGTACAGCATCACCGTCGTGATCATCTCCTGGGGATTCTTCGTCTTCTTGCCCGCCCGAGCCGTGGTGGTTGTCTTGCTGCCCTTCCTCATTTCTTGCCCGGCCCCCATGGACGACTTCGTAGTCATCTTCATCACCTTGCCACCGATAGCCATCCATGAAACCACGCAAGAGCAGGTGGTCCCGCACCTGCCCGGAATCCGGGTCCGCAATAAGGCTCTTCATCTTGCATCTTCGACACAGACATCTTATCTCCGTCTCGTTCTTTTGAAGCATCTCGGCCTTCGCGGACCTCAAAAACCTATTCACGATGCCTTCGGTCATCGTGCGGACCATGGTCGCCTGCGGGGTAGAGCAAAACGATATTTTAGAACCAAGAAAAAATTTGGCATGACTTTCCCTAAAAATAGGACCAAAAAGAATGCTTAATGCCAAAATTCTCGCCGAAACGGAAATGAATCAACATTCCGGAAAAATATTGGCAACTATCGCATTTCAAATACCGGTACACCTCCAAACACAAACACATATGCAACACCACGAACATACATGGATCTAGGTAGGCCATAAAAAGTGCATGTGCACATTGTTGTAGGGAGAACAACATAAATATAGCTTCCCCCTTACTTACCTATCAAAACAAGGTAATTTAACCACTTAATTTGAATGAATCTATGATGAAAATGAGGTGAAAAAGAGGAGGCACCCGAGACAAGGAGGAGGTGGAGAGAATGAAGTGGGGAGAAAGTGAGTGTAGGTAGGAGAGGCTGTCCAAAATATCTTGTTGCTGCCCACTTACTAATGGCGCACCAACTCTAAATGCGCCATTAGTAATCCAGGTTACTAATGGCGCACCTTCTGGTGGTGCGCCATTAGTAGTTTTGCAAAAAAAAAACATACTAATGGCGCACTGTTCCATAGTGCGCCATTACTAGTTTAAACTAGTAATGGCGCACGGTGGAACAGTGCGCCATTAGTAGTTTTGCAAAAAAAGGAATAAAAAGTATAATAAAAAAAACAACATTAGTGGCGCACTTTCCGGCAAGTGCGCCATTACTAGTTACAACTAGTAATGGCGCACTGAGTCTGGATGCGCCATTAGTATGTTTGGACAGGCGCACTAGATCAATTTTTTTTTTGATACTAATGGCGCACCTTGGGCTAGGTGCGCCACTAGTAGTTTTAACTCTAATGGCGTATCAGAAGGTGGTGCGCCATTAGTACTAATGGCGCACCGCTTGGTGCGCCATTAGTGTCAATCCCATCTATAGCCCTTTTTCTAGTAGTGCGAAGAGCGTCCTAAAAGAAGACCGATATTTCAGTACCATGGTTATACCCGAAGCCAAATCCAAGACCGCGGGCGCAAACGTCACCGCGAAAAATGAGCCATGGGTACTGGCTTCCCAAGTTGACCAATGCTTCTTCATTACCGACCCGTCAAAGCCCAGTCGTGTTGTCGTGAGGAGAGGCAAAAGGAAAATCATCGGAATGGATGGAGTAGCCAATGAGCGAGACTTCGACAAGTACGGCGACCCGAGGATCGAACATGACAACGATGATGAAGTAGCAGCATACACCACAAGAAGAAGCAGGACCACCCTACCTAAAGGACGTTCGTTCCACAGAAGAACTCCATTTGCGAAAAAGAAGGGCAAGAAGATTGTGAACAGATAGCTAGCTAAGATCGATTGTATTTAAATCGTAGCCTTCATTTCTCGATTGTATTTCATGGGCACTTTTTGAACTATCATGAATATTTTTAAATTTCATGGACACTCGATCTCGATCCCCCTCCATCTCGATCGCTATCCCACCTCGCTAGATCCGGTCCCCCTCGCTGCCGAGCACCCCTCGGTCCACCGGCCGCCGCCGCCGACCCCCCGCACCCTCGATTCCCCTACTCAACCACCGCCGCCGACCCCCCGCACCCCTCCCCTACTCAACCGCCGCCGCCGACCCCCCGCACCCCCCGCACCCTTCCCCGCTCCACCGGCATTACTGTTTGATGATATTTTTAAAAAAAATTAGTACTGTCTTATAAAAAAATATTACTGTTATGATTTAAACAAGTTTGAACATATTTAAACACAAATAAGTATCAAACAACATTTTAAATGCATAACAAAAAATTGTGGAGCCTGGGAATCAAACCCAGGACCTCCTGGTGTGAGAATTGGCTACTGACCAGTCGAGCTAGTAGAGGGAACTTGATGTGGATCAGGTAAGGTGGAAGATAACCTGTTGGCTCGAGCAGAAATAAAAAAAATACTAATGGCGCACCAGGGTGAGGTGCGCCATTAGTATGGATGTACTTATGGCGCACCGAGGGGTGGTGCGCCATTAGTATTGTGCCGCCCCCATCCATATTTCCTTCCCGGCCCAAACCTATCCCCTCTCTCTCCCTCGCCCTCGCCCTCGATCCCCTTCCCCTCTCCTCTCCCAACGCCGCTGCCCCGCCGCCCCGACGCCGCCTCGACGCCTCGACGCCGCCTCGACGCCCCGACGCCGCCCCGACGCCGCCCCGACGCCGCCTCGACGCCCCGACGCCGCCTCGATGCCGGTGCCCCGCCGCCTCGACGCCCCTATGTAGGTAGCTTTACCTGAAAAAAATGGTGAATTTAATTTCCCTAAATCAGCCAGCCTCACTTCAGGTATCGAGCAACATCAACTTCCCCCCAACACAGTTACCATTTTTTAACTGTACATGGTTGTTCTCTCTGAAAAACACTAGTAGGCCTTGGAAGCGGTTGTGTATAATTCAGCAGTTACATAGTTTATAGTTTCTGAATTTCTCAAATCTGGTTCTTTCTGTTTGTGTTTTGACTGTTAGTATAGTTTCAGCAGTTAGCCATTGCGATTAAGGAATATACTTTGAGAAGAACAAACACCAGTTATAAAAATTGTTTCATTGCGCCGTCAATGACGGGTGAGATGGCAGCACCCATTGAGTTCATTTGGTTCAGTTTCTATAGTGCAGTTAAGAGTATTAGTGCTTACCGTTATTGAGTAAAAAAAGGAAAAGACAAGCAATGTGAAAGAATCAGATTACGTGTGGTAGAGAGAAGTTCCTTCATTTTTTTCTAAGTGCATTGCAGTACTTGTTCCTTTGTGCACCATAAGTAAAACTAGCTAATTTTATGAAAATGTATCATGTCACTGTCCGTGACTCTCTCTTTTTAAGTCCACATTCTGTTGGTGGCTCGGTTAACTCCTAGGGTTTTATCAGTTATGTATAAAAAACATAGAAAAGCCCGACGGAATTAACTTTGGATTTTCTGCATTTAACTAAAAAACCCATAAAGAGTACAGTTCATTATTGAATAAAATGAAATGGCAGTTTATTTAGAAATTTGGAGCAGTTGTTCTATGGTTTTTTTAGCACAAAAAGTCTGATTATATAAGCAAAAACAATTGTTAGCTTTTAGATGTTGTGGTGGTTCACTTGGGGGTATGTGTAGCAGTTAGCAAAAACAGAGGACTAAAGTGCTCTATTTTGGCAAACCAGTGCATGCATGCCTTTTTCTTCTTCATTTTTTTTCACTGACGACGAATGCTGGCAACTCGACAATAGCTAGCTAGCAGGTGTTCCTTTACAAGCATAGTAGAGCATAGTATGGATTCTAATGTTCAACTCTGACTAAATAGGTTTTGCAAACGGTCTTTTACTGCACTTGACTGAAGAAGTAGGTGTCTGCTATATCCTGCACTTGAGGTGAGTTGTGTTCTCAGGTTTACATTGCAATGGGCACTCTTCTTGTAAACACAAATTCAGATTTATATACTATATGCTGGCATGACTGTTTTTATTAGGCAGGACAGTGCAGTAGTTGATGTATCTTGGGTTGATTATAAAGTTGCTTGGGTTTAATATTACCCAGCATGATGATGTATCAATGTAGCGTTAGCATATGATCCAAGTGCTAGTACTGCTAGTAAATAGCTAATACAGTTAATGAAGAAGAAAAAAAAAACTGCTACTACTGCTAGTAAATAGCATCAGACTGAATGTCTTTTATATATGGCCAATACAGTCTGATGGACAATACAGTTATTGAAGAAGAAAAAAACTGCTAGTACTGCTAGTAAATAGCATCAGACTGAATGTCTTTTATATATGGTACTGCTAGTAAATAGCTTCTTCTATATACTAATTTGCATCAAAGTGTAGAACAAAGCATCAGACTGAATAACTAACAGTGGGTAATTAACCTAACTATTCATTTTCCTTAGGTTAATATTAAAATGTCCAGTGTATATATATTTGAAAATGATTGCTGCTAGATGTTAATTTGTTGGTACTAGCTAGAATTTGGCACTGAAAAGCAAAAGCAAAAGCTAATTAACTGCTGGGTAATAGCACTGGTACTAGGTAGCTAAAATATGTGTTCTGAAACACTAAGAGCAGAAACACTTACTACATACATATGCTCAAGACACACTTACTAACCAGAAAAGGTTTTGACTTGAAATGTTAATAGCACAGAGAGCACCACAAGTTAAACACCTCAATCTGTTAGTATTTGTCTGCATTTTCTCACATTCTTCTTGTATCTGATCCAGTATTCCTTGTAGTGGTTTGTCCAAAATGTTGAATGATACTGCTTGGAGATGCATATATTGTTTCACCTCTTCACATGCCAATGTATTTTCCATGTTGTGATGGAGGCCTTTTTTGCCTTGTCCACCCGAGAGGCCCTTGAGTTTGCTGGAATGTCAATTAACTTCCGTTCCAGCAAATTCGGGTACTCCATATGTCCTATTTTCAGCAAAGGTCATGCTGAAATTTTCCGTGAATTTTAGCATGACTTTGCTAAAAATAGGACATATGGGGTACTTGTGACTAATGCATGGGCCGGGGTACTTGTGACTAATGATGAAAGCTTAGGCTTTTAGGATGCCTCGGCGTCGAAAAACCCTCAATGATAAAAGCTTAGCTTTTAGGATGCCTCGGTGTCGACAAACCCTAAATGATGAGACCATGATCTTGTTCCTTGACAATAACCAACTTTTTGACCAAACTTTGTTCCTATTTAGAGAGAAACATGGCCAACAACGATGAGGCCGGGGGTTCGGGCGGCAAGGCATTCTGGGAGCCGTCCCAGGAGATGGAGGAACAACCTCACTTGTATGAGGACGCCGCCTTCCCCACCGATCCTGAGACCATTGATGGTAACGCCGAGGATGACCCCACTGATGCCACCACTGATGATGCCGCCGAGGATGCCACCACTGATGATGGCGGCGCACGCACAGATGGCAGCCAACCGAAGAGGCAATGGAAGGACCGGCGCCCGACCGTGCTCCGCACCCTCGAGGAGGAAGTTACTGAAGTGGACTCCGACGGGAATCCAACGGTGCCCGAACGAATAGTCAATGGGTACTCGCTTCAGCTCGGGTGCATTCTCCGGAGCACCGTCTCGATCAACACCGAGAACCTGAGGCATCCTGACCGAGGGAATTTGCGCAACCTCCTCTTCACGAAGTTGCACGAACGATACAAGTTCCCCGCTGAATTTGAAAACACAAGCCTCAAAGGGAATAAAGTGAACAATGCTGCCCTCACGAAGATGAGCAAGGCCCTGTCTACTTGGAAAAGCAATGTGAAGAGAATGATCGAGAAAGGTGAGAGTTATGAAAAGATCAAGGAGAAAAATCCTTCGATCACCGAAGATGACTACAACGACTTCAAGATCAATTGCTCGAGCACCGCAAACTCCCAATCAAGTCAGTGGGGGAAAGAAATGCGGGAGCTGAACTTAGGGGAACACACACTCGGTCCCGGCGGTTACAGAGTGGCGGAGCCTATATGGGACAAGGAGGAGGCGGACCGTGCCGAGCAAGGCCTACCGCCCCTCTTCGGTAAATACGGTGACAAGCATACCAGGAACTTTGTCAGGGCCTGGTACAAGAAGGACCCGAAAACAAAGGAGCTTACCACGGATCCGAAGACCAGGGCGCTTGAGCTTGTTCTGGTAAGGAATACACCCCCGCGTAATTAGCTCCATATGGTTGCATTCTAATTAATGAAGCCAAATTTCTAAATGGTTCACATTCCTTCCGCAGGCGACTGAAAGCAGTAGCGCGGGGTCGACTAAGAGCAACCCTTGGGACACCACTCTAAATAGGGCGTTGAATGTAATGAAGAACAAGGATAAGCTCAGTAAGCCGATGTCAGCTGGTCGTGTGGCCGGCAAAGGCTTGTCGACAAAATGGTCGTCATACTATAACAATGATGGGTAAAAGGAGAAAAAGACCAGCTCGGAAAGCCAGGCGCGCGAGGTTCAAGAACTCAAGGCACAGGTGGCGCGGATTCCGGAGATTGTCCAAGAGCAAGTGCAACAACAACTCGGAGCGACGATCACCGCCATTGTGCCTACCTTGATCGAGGGGTTGAGTGCGTGGATTGCGGGCGGCCAACAGGGGCCACCCCCGATTCCTAGCTTCACGGCCAGCAACTCGCAGAATGCGATGGCGGGGCCATTGGTGTCTCCGGCGGAGGCGGCATTGGTGTCTCCGACGCCGGCACAGGAGCTTAATGCACCCGGGTGTACGTCGGCCGGCACCTCTGCAGCAAGCGGCCCCTCCGTCAACTGCATGCCCGCCGTTGGCGGTGCCTCGACATTAGCCGAGCTCGACGCCATCATCATGGTAACTAATTAAGCCTCTCTCGGCCGAGGACTTCATCTCCTTGCCTTTGACTGGGCATCCCTGACGCCCTACATGTTTTCGCAGGGCGCCGCCGATGTTCCGTGCACTCTCCTGCACTTCGTGAACAACGAGTTGGTCGATGTCGCCAAGGGCAAAATCGTTCAACCGGGTAACCCCTTGTTCCACGGTACCCAGATGCCACCCAACTTGTTTAGGGTTGAACTGGTTCGGGTGCTGCCAGGCTGCGACGAGTTGTTACCTCCGATTCGACCCGTCGGGGCCGACGATGATGACGTGATGACCCTCAGCGCCTGCCTGAGCTGGCCCCTGCTTTGGCCGAAGAGCCAGATTCGTTTGGGGACGGGGGACACCACCCCAAAGACAACACTGCCAGTCGTGCCGGCGCCAAGTCGGCCCCATGGCAAGACCGCCGCAACGGTGCCGGACATCCCTATACCACTGGATCCAAACATGCATATGGCACAGGATCAGAACGACGACGACGACGATACATTTGGCAACGTCGATCAGTACTTTGCCGATCATGGGTACGATGGCGACTTCATGGGGCCTCCTTCTCAAGAACCCAACCCAACAAAAGACGTGCGTGATCTAGCTGGTACCGCGGAGAAGCCAAGTTGCAACAGGCGTCGTCTACCGTTCAGCTCTCAGGAGACGCCTCTAGCTGCCGACTTCACCAAGCCTCAGATAGGCGAGGTGCGAAATATTATCAGCCCCAACACACTCAAGAAGGCGGTCTGTGAGCAGAACTCGGTCCCATTACAGGAGAAGAAGAAGGCACACAAAAGAAAGACTAACAAGGGTGCGAGCCAGCCGGCACCGAGTACGATCCGTGTTCAGGACGGGCCACCTTCACCTAAGGATATCTCGAGGAGGGTGCATGTGGCGGGTAGGGCGACGCTACCGACAAATATGCTCAATGCTGCAACCGGTGCTATGCGGAGTCTGCATGACAGTGTTCTTTCTTTGGAGAAGCGGCGTCTCAGAGAGAAGGATGTGGCATACCCGATTTTCGCGGCCAAGGTGCCAGAGGGCAAGGTCTTTGTGGATAACTCGATCGGGCGTACGACCGTCCTGCGGTTTGATGACATCCACGCTATGTTGAACCTTCATCGCTGCACTACACCTTCGTTCGGCTATTTTCGCTGAGTATGGAGATGCGGATCATTCGCGACAAGACCCCGGACATCGTGATAGTTGACCCCTTCTACATGCGTGCCAAGATCTTGGGCAGCGCTGGGGACCGGCAAGTCGCGAGTTCTTACCTCGAAGGCGTCATTCTGGCAAACCAAGATAAGGATAACTTCCTCGTGCCTTACTTTCCCGAGTAAGTCCTCCCCTCAACCGGCCCGTAACATATGAATTCTTAGATTTCGATCGTTTTTCTTTTAACATTCCGTGTTTTCTGCAGTGACACACATTGCATGCTCATCCTCCTAAGCCCCAAATATTCCATGGCCACGTATTTCGACCCGGACCGTCAGTCGAACGTAGACTACACAAATGTCAAGAAGGTTCTTGATGATGTTCTCCCTGGCTACGCCAAATCTGGAGGCACCTTCACCAGGCCTATTCATAAGTACGGCAAGCACGTGTTCTCCCACAATACGACGTTCTGCTGCGTTAAGCAGCCGCCTGGCGGTCAGAAGGGTGCCTACTACGCCATCCATCACATGCAGGCGATCGTACGGGACCATCATCAACTTCTGCTACCGAGTAAACTCAAAGATTGGGCCGCGAGCGTGTCGGCAATCCAGGACGCGGACATCAGACAAGAATTCTTTCGCATCCAGTCGGAGTTTGCGAAAATCATCCATCAAGATGTCCTTCGTACCTCGGGGCAGTTCTACCTCAGAAATCAACCGTCCAACAGTGACATCGACACAATGCTACAAATGCAGGCTGACAACGCCCGTTATTTCATGACTCCCACGATAGACGGCGGCTTCATCCACGCTCCGGTCCCTTGAGTCGAGTCGAAAGCAGTGATGCTGTGTCTAGTTCTGAAACATCAATTGGCTCATGTTGTAATTAAACTTTAATGAACTTGTAGTATGTCTCTTTGGTTTCGAGAGTCGTTCAACTTAGATGTAATCGATGCTATTAATGTCTTGCTTTTCTCTTCCGATCGTTCTGTTGCATACTTATATATTGCTTATGTATTGTCTGTGAATTGGTACTAACGTTTCGTTTGGCTAGTGCATAGCGATGCCGTCGTATGTCGTGTACAAGGGTAAGGTTCCCGGAGTCTACGACGACTGGGAGGAGTGTCGGAGACAGGTTCACCGATTCAGCGGTAACAGTTACAAAGGGTACACCACTAGGGCCGAGGCCGAATCTAGATACGCCCGCTATCTAGCGGGAGAGGGGAGGGAGCGTTGGAGGAACCAGATGAAGACGAGTTTCATCATGATGATGCTCATCGTGATGACCGCAACTCTCTTCTATGTGATGGTAGTTTAGATGATCGATATCGACTTGTAATGTGAAGACAAACTCGCTACTCGCGGTCTCGAGACTTGTAATATAATGTTCTATCTTTGTTCGATCTTTTCAATTCGGAGACTAATATGATGAATTGTATTCGGAGACTAATATGATGAATTGTATTCAGAGACTAATCTTCTATTGTATTCGATGAATCTGTTGTTGATGTGTGCTGTTTATATTTTGTCCAATTATACATTTTGTAACCTGTGCAAAAAACAAAAAATAAAAAAATAAAAACAAACCTAATATTCATACTAATGGCGCATCAAATCACAGTGCGCCATTAGTATGCCAAAGGATACTAATGGCGCATCATTAAACAGTGCGCCATTAGTATGCCGAAGTTACTAATGGTGCAATGCGCCATTAGTATGCCAAAGCACCTGAGTATACATCTGGCGCACTGTTGTATATACTAATGGCGCATCTGATGTCCGCCATCAGTATACCAGATACCACTAATGCGCCATTAATGGCCAAATTAGGTGCACCATTAGTAGGCCTTTTCCTAGTAGTGGTGCCTCCCCAAGCTCCCGTCGGGGCGAGGCACTGGAGGCCGCCGCCCTCCCCTCACGTGCATCGCGGTTCTAGATCAGCCGCCGGCATGCTTGAGGTTCAGCCTTTCCCCTTCCCCTATCTCTTCTCTCTCTCACTCCTACCATCCTGGTTTCCTGAGTTCCGGCTGCTTGCGGAGTGGGCATGGATGGAGCGGTGTTGGGATCGAAGGGAAGGGAGTGGATCGGCCGCCGGCATGCTCGCCGCCGTGCCATCCGTTTCCCTCCAACGATGCCTTGTATCGCCCACGTCCAGGTCCTCCAGATCCTAATTATGCTATGGCATCTGATTTTGCACATATTACGTACCAAAGTTGATTTTGTACACTGTTGTTGCTGAGATCGCTACCCTTATTCTTAGTTTTTGCAGGTAGAAAAATTAAGGGAAATCAAAGTCAGAAGAACTAAAGATTCTATGCACTGTGTCTACAAGAAGTAAAAGCTGCCTATTCCTCGTCGGCCTCCACCGCAGGTGAATGTGGTTCCTCCCGCTGCCCAGTGATGTTCTGGTGGGCTGTAGTTAGTTGAGTTTGATCTGCTTGGTCTCACCGTCGATTTCGCATCTACGCGTACCTCCGCTGAATTTCGTGTAACTCGCAGGCGGTCCAGGCGAATTCTCTCCATCTCGCACCACACCAATGGAGATTTATGTTTTTTTTGCTTCCTCTGCAGAGAACTCGCGCTTCGACTCGGGTCGGCAAGGTGCCGCTGGAGGGGCTGGAGCTGTGCGGCAGCCTGGCGGATGACGCGGGCCTGGACGGCGGCTATGGCGGCGGCAGGTTCGGTGTGCACGATGATGAGGCTTACCAGCTGTCTCCTGTGGGGGAAGAGGTGCGGCTCTTGCCGACTTTGTATCCGGATTCCCTGTTGTTGCTATAGATTGTGTGCTGATGCACTGCTGCATGCTTTGGAAAGTCCTGATTGTGTGCTGGTGCTTGCTACTGTTCGAAAGCTGTGAAATTATGTGTATTGCATGTTTCACACAGTCCTGACTGTGTTTGTTGCTGCTTGCCACTGTTGGATGAGTCATGACTCATGAGTGGCTACTCTTTTCTGCAGTAGGATGATAGCTCCGTCCTTTTTAGGTACATTTGATTTTTGCCTTCTGTTTTTATTTTTGCAAGGAGGGATCGCGGGCTTTGGATGCAATAGATCAAAGAGCAATGGGGATGCAAGGAGAAGCTGCTGTGGGTTGAAGGGGCCGCGAGGATGCCCACCATGAAGGTGCTCAACATCAAGGCACGCCATGTCCGGGATGATGTAGGTGATTTCGGCCAAGTCCCTGTTGGCGTCGACATCTTCTATGGTGGGCCCCATAGGGGCTGACTGCCGTCTGCTCATCATAGTGGCGGCGGCCATGGTGTCCTCTTCCATGGCGTCGGCGGGGCCTTCCCCTGCCAAGCGCAACGGCTCCTTGGCTGGATCACGTGGATACACATCGACCGGCCTCCCAACCGGTGTGACCAACTTCTCTTCACGCACCCCGGTGATGCTTCCTCACAGCTTGACACTGGCGCCCCCACAATCCGTCGGCCTCTCCTCGCCTTCACGTGTCAATTGCCCATGCCGCGCAGCCGCTGTACCATGTGCTTCCCCGTGCGAACCAGCGCCAATAACCACGGGCATCGAGGATAGTAGATTCGTCGTCTTTTGGGACGGCCACCACCACCAAGGACCGGCGTGACCACTTCCAGACAGGGGGTCAGGTTTCTCACACTTCCTCTATCAAGGTGCTTGCCCTGTCTGCAATGACCCTATTCCGAGTGTCTGCAATGTGGAAGATGTTGGTTTTAAAGGCTAGCAGGGGCAGCTAGTGGTGGAGTAATCATTGGTTTATTAGGTCATGGAGCCCAAGACCGGATGCAGCAGAAGAAGCAGCGTCGTTGCCTTGCACTAAGCAGGTCAACAGAGTCTGTGAGGCGGAAGATCCATAGCATACAGGTGACTTAGTAGGTGCTCATTTTATCTTTCTGCTTATGTTCCAGTTTTATTGTTCTTTTCCGCATTAGAGTAGAATGAATATTTGTATTAACATCTCTTCTTGTAGTTGTAAATCATGTGCATCAGTTGGGGTAAGCTTCTCAAATGCCTAGCACCAATTAGGCTTCTAAAACTGAAGCATAGACAAAATTCAGTTAAGCATCCAAGTTTCTTTTTAAGCGGTACACTATATTGCTAACCGAGGGAACTTCTATTTGTGTTGCTTGTTTTTTCTAGCACTTGAGTGTGTTTGCAGTTTTTCAACCATCCATCGTTGAAGCTACAGGAGCCTGGTACCAATCATACTACTTGGAGAACCTAAGAAAGTTGTTTATTCTGTCTCCACTAGAAACCGGAAATGAGAACACCATCTCTACATAACTGAACCAAGTGACAGAAAATTTATGTTATATGGTAGAACTCACGAGAGAATTATTTCTGTACACGTAGAACATAGTTACATGTATGCCTTCAAAGTTATTAGTTATTTTAAAAGAGAGTTTTGAAATGTATAAATGAGCTTGGCTTTCAACCTGGCAAGGTCTAGAATTTCTCAGTTTTGTTAAGTCATACACCATTTTAGTTACCATATGCATAATTGTGGATACCTGATACTCTAAATGCCCATTCGGCAAGGTTGATTTGCAAGGGTTGTGTGGAGCGAACCCTGTTCCTCTAAACCAAGGGGTCCTTATGGCCCTTTTCCTGCAACTGGCACTCAACATAGCCGATGAGATATCCCTGAAGCTTCAAGGGATACAAAGGTTTATAAAATGTTTACACATAGTATTTGGTTCATATCTTCATTGTTTCATGTTCGATTGACTGCTGCGGTTCTCTTAAATAGTTTGAATCATTTAGCATTTCGGGAAAGTAGTTGTATATCTGACATCTGTTTGATAATTGATATCAAGGTGAAGGATAGATGCCGGGCTCTAGATTATGTACATACATATCAAGATCACTTGTTTTTAAAGTTGGAGAAATATGGCTTTCCTATTTTATTGTCCATTAATCAACATTTCGAAAATGCTTCTATTAATGCAACAAAGGTTGGATTCAGTTTAGTAGTTTCTCATCTCCTGATGTGTATAATAGCTGTTTTGCAAACAAATATTTTATGGTATAATTTTTGTCTACATATCCAGGATGTTATTACTCAACCCACATGATTAGGAGTTATAGAGGGACTTTATGCCGCACATTCCTCAGGTACTACAGGCTTACTGGGCTAAGAATGAACACTGCTATATTGAGCAAATCTTCATGGATATATTATGTTGTTCTATCCTTTAGCTAGCGCTTGTTCTCTCTGCTTGCTCCAGAATTGTTACATATAACTTCAATTTGCATGAACTAATTTATATCTTACAGAGCTTTCAACTCCATATCATTCATGCAAGCTAAGCAGGTGTATCCTGGTCTTATGGGGTTTCCACCCACGATCATTAGCTGAGATACATTCTCCTATGCAGTACAATTTTGGGTATAAGCTAAATAACCTTAATTTGATGCATGTAACTGAAAGATGTGCTACATGCATGCTCATAATCAATTAATGGTATAATTAATCTTTCTTGAACTCATCAGTTTTGTTTAGGTAGTAAGCAACCTACACCTCTGTAGCCTGGAGTTCAGAAGTTGGCATGGTTTTAGTTGAGAATAATGTAGCATTATATTATTAGTTTAGACTTTGAGCAACCTGACAGCAAGATGTGAATAGCAGATCAATAGCGCACACCTTTGTGGTTATTGCCCTATCTCATGACAGAGAGAGAAGTAAATAAATCAAAGTTGTGAACAACGGATGAGGTTTAATTAGAGAGCAAGTACACCTCCGTGCTTATTAGCATATCTCATCGTGTCAAACTGAATATAACAAGTACACCTCCGTGCATATCTCATCGTAAATAGCGCACACCTCCGTGCTTATTAGCATATCTCATCGTGTCAAACTGAATATAACAAGTACCTACGAATTAGAGAGCAAAAATAGTAGAAACACGTAAAATGTTATTCACTATTTATGTTCATATAGGCTATGCCATAAATTTTAGATATTGGTTTACTTAATTATTTACTAAGGGAACCTCAGAATCATGCTCTTCTCTGAAATCCAGTTAGCTGGAGTAATCCCCCTTTGGAAACATTGATGAAAACTCAATATTATCCAAGGAACTTTCATTCCATAGGCTCTCTCTGTCCCCTCAAGTAAGCAGGTCATACATTAGGATGCTCAAGTTACAGTGACTTGATGTAGGCAAGTAACTTTCACACATTTTCTCTTCCAACCATCCCAACCCCACCGAGCTCCTGATGTTAGGCCCGAGCGTGGGTGCCGTGAGAACCTGACCGTGCCTCACGCGAGAGACTTCCCCGCATTCGCGTGCCGCCACCAGAGCAGCAAGGCGCACAAAGGATGGGCGACATCGGGCTTGCGCCGTGCACAAGGTGTGCAGGAGAGGAGGCATGGTTCAAGGTCGTCTCTTGTCTCTTCTGCCACGTGTATATGTATATTACCAGCTTGGGCCTCACTGACCAACTTGCGCCTCACTTGCCTCGGAGAGCGATTTCTGTTTTATTTTCTTCTATTGATCATGCTTACCATGCGTACACTTATCACTAGTAGAAAAAGGGTCAAACGTGAAGCACATTAGTGCCGGTTCGATTTAGGCCCGGTAGTAATGGTACCATTAGTGCCGGTTCGAACGGATTTGCATTAATGCCGGTTCGTGTTGAACCTTTAGTACCGGCACGAACCGGTACTAAAGGGGTGGTGGCAGGCTGGCGTCAGGCCGGTGTCCCACGATCACCTTTAGTACCGGTTCGTGGCACGAACCGGTACTAAAGGTCTAACATTTAGTACCGGTTCGTGGCA
>NC_041391.1:716580724-716583516 GCF_002162155.2 Triticum dicoccoides | reverse complement strand
TGAAAAAATCAAAAGAAAATGATAAAAACTTCAAAAAATAAAATCCTTCGAGAGGTAGTTATATTACTACATCTACTAGTTAGGAAAATTTGAAAACTTAAATTTGGACATGTTTTGCAAAAAGTGTAGGGAAAATGTAAAACGGCTATAACTTTTGCATACGATGTCGGAAAAAAACGTATAATATATCAAAAAATTCAGCACGAAAATCCGCATCCGATGGAGACCGCCTACGGCCTGTTTGGAATTTTTTAGAATCCTCAAATTCCAAAAGGAAAAAAAGATATGGTCAAATTTCAGTTTTTTTAAAAAATTTTGGTTAAATCTGGTCAAACTACTTATTCAAGAAGTATTAATGTTACTACATAATTATTCAAGAATATTAGTGTTACTAAATAATTATTTCAATTTTTTGAATTTTGGTCAAATCTGGTCAAACTATGGTCAAACTTATTCAAGAAATATTAGCTTTACTAAGTAATTACTGTTTTTTTTAGAATAATAGTTTCAAACTCAAATGGTGAAATGTGTGACTTCATGCTCAAGCTAAACTCCTGAGGGTTAATAGGATTAATATCTTACTATTGTCAGGAAAACAACAAGTGCAGACTTGGAAAGGAAGGAGAATAGAACCCGAAAGTTAAGCGTGCTCGGGCTGGAGTAGTGAGAGGGATGGGTGACTGGTTGGGAAGTTAGATGATTTGGAATGAGTGATCCACACTTGAGCAGTTAAGAAAGGTGATTAGAGACTAAATCATCAAATAATTCAGAAAAATTAAAAATCGAAAAAAAATCAAATTTTTTTCCCAAAATTTTCAAAAAAAATTCAAAAAAAAACCCTTTAGTACCGGTTGGTAACACCAACCGGTACTAAAGGTCCCCCGTACCAGGGCGTGAGCTCACGCCACGTGGTGGCACTTTAGCGCCGGTTCGTGCCGAACCGGTACTAAAGGAGGTGGGGCCTTTAGTGCCCACACTTTAGTGCCGGTTCCATAACCGGCACTAAAGGCCCTTACAAACCGGTTTTAAAGCTCCGTTTTCTACTAGTGTATTTTTATAATGATCATGCTTACTATTCGTACAACTGTTTTTTCAGTGCTTTTATTGGAGGGAGTTGGTATTATCCAGATCATAGTTTTCCTGGATTGTCTGAGACCAGTGCCTCAAAGCAAGGTCGCAGCTAACAAGGTTATTTGTATACTATTATGCTACCAGTGTTGGGTCATTCACAGTCACGCACCCCAACCACATGACCGATGTTGTATCTTTGTTGCGCGGCTGAGGCCCTTCAATGCAGGGAGGAGGCGGTGTTCCTTAGCAGCACTCCATCTTATTACCTCGTCATTCATTTCTTAATTTTTTTTCATCAAGTTTGGATTGCTTGATGGAAAAAATTAAGAAATGAATGACGAGGTAAGTATGGTACAAGTGCCTTTTGTTTTTCCACGGTGGAGCAAGGAGTTACAAAGTCTATATGCGAAACCATAGAAGTAATTTCTTATTGATATCTCTTCTTTGTTCATGTATTCATTTACTCATAGTTTTGTTTTCAGTTTCTTGTAACAAGGTCGGAGATGATGGAGAGGAATGGTCCTGAAGGCGAAAGTTGTGCTTGTCGATTATGTGTTGTCCAGACCTTGTGCCGGTAGTGAGAACTGCAGTGATGTGCCTCCACATCTGTCATCCATCTATTAATTTCTTGGTAGTCAGTAATGTTGTGACACTATCTTTTTTGCACCCTTGTGATTTCTGTGATGTGATGTGCTGCTACTTCACAACTTTGCAAAGGAATGAATTATATCACTGATATTTATTTGTTACCATCATTTCCTTGATTATTGAATGTCCTTATGCTTAAACACCAGCATGTTGATTTTTGGGGCAGAAATTTTTTTACCAGATGTCATGCCATTGGACAATATTACGTCTAAAGAAGTAGTTCTAGAAACTCATACTTGCATTGTAGTCATAGCAACGCACGGGCATCTAACTAATAACACTTTGTTTTGGCATTTATTCTGTCAGATCTCCAGACGCTTCATGGATGAGGGCATGCTTTTGTGTAGGTGAGCTTAATTGGTTCATTTGAATTTTGTTCAATGGCATGCCCTCATGGGATTTAACTAAGAACACTTCATGGTTGCCACAGGCTTATTTTTGAATTGTTGAGTTGGTAGGCTGGCGTCCATAGTTTATTTCCGCCTCACCTCACACCATCATTCCTCCCCGCTGGTTTTTCTCCCTCCCAGTAAAACTGAATTGATTCCCTCGACCCTATACCCATCCATCGATCAAAAGACCTCGTCATCCATGCTCAAGAGGAACATCGAGCTGGACGAATGACTTAACAAGGATAAGCTCAAGGAGTTCTGGATGGAGACAATTGGCCACATCTTTGATTCGTAGTTTTTTTTGCGGGAATCTTTAACTCCACATTGTTGGGCGAAGTTATGTTTGCATCACCATTTTGGACTAAATCAATCAAATCTACTAAAAATAAATTCGTTTGGGTGTGTGACATTAACAGGCGTGACAAGAACAATGATGATGGGATGCTCATGGGAGATGAGGTCAAGAAGGTGGATAAGCCAATCATGCATAGATACATGTATGAATTGTGCGTGCACAAACATACTATGACAAGTATCTCATTCCAAGCTTGATATGCCGGTTCAGTCTCTCGAAGGTGCTCATAGGGGTAGGATGTGCGTGTGTGCATTCATAAGAGTGCATGTATGCGCATATATATGAGCGCTCGCTACCGAGGTGGTGAGAGGAGGGGTCGGTCAACG
>NC_041391.1:716562934-716580321 GCF_002162155.2 Triticum dicoccoides | reverse complement strand
GGGCGCCATGGAGAGGAGTGGCTGAGAGCCTGAGAGTGAGAGAGAGGAGCGGGTGTGATGGAAGAAAATGAGAGCAGTAGCTGCGGTGGACTGAGATCGGGTGACTTGCCTTGTGTAATATGCGCCTATACATCCAACGTCCATTCCAGATCCAAGGGACAACAACCATTCAACGCCAACACTGCCTAAGACTTAGGCCAACTCTACCGCGCACGACAATAAACAGACGTACGTTTTGTCGGGATTTTGTTTATTTGGGTTGTGAAAACAGACCGGTTAATAGCTGGAATGTGGTTTTCTGCATCAACGTAGCCGGCGCATCTCCAAATTTGTGACCAAAAGAAAGTTAAAATCCAAAATAAAATTAAAGTAGATAAAGTTAATAACTTAAATGTCCCCAAAGTCCACTTACATTAATAATAAAGAACAAAAAAAAGACGGTGGTCGGCGGATCTAGGGTGATAGAATAAAACGCGACTATAACAAGTTCGGTTGTTGCGATGAGATCTGGTGGTTCTTAACTCTGGCTAAGAGCATCTCCAATAGATGGTCTAAATTTTGGTGGTCCTTTTATTGCAAAATATGTAGTGTTGGAAGCAGTCTTGTCGGATTGAGGTTCAGTATGTGCTGCTCGATTGGATGACTGGGGCAGCGTCTTGTGGATCCTTTTATTTTGTCTAGCTGGGCAGCACTATTTTCTACCGTGTCTTCCTATTTAAGCGTCTGTAGAAAAAAACCTCCTGTTTAAACATGCAGTAAGTCATTAGAAGTTTTAATTAGGAAATAATATTTGAGGATAAAATAGGGGATGTAGCTCAAATGGTAGAGCACTTTGAATGCATTTAAGAGGCAGGGGATTGATACCTCCCATCTCCAGTGTCTAATTTTTAAATTTAGATTTATGCCTTCTATTTTATTATTCATAAACTCTGCAATTGTCGTAAGACACCATCATTGTAAGACACCATCATCTTTTGATGATCTCTAAAGCCGGTAGTATCTCATCACATTTTTTTATGGTTTCATCGCACGTGCATTGTGCTAGTATTAGTAAAAAGAAGGAGTTCAAGTGTTGGTAAAGAACCTAGCTAGCTATAAGTACGATTAGAGACAAATCATAGATTATCAGTTTGTGGGCTGGCTGTGGAGCAGTTTTGGTTGGTAAACATTCAGGGGAGAGTCTGTGGAGCGCTTGCCTCGAGCGACGCTCCAGTAGGCTGGCTCATTTGTACCTACAAATGTTAGCTTAGTTTATTCATTTTGTCTATTCCTTTTTTCTTTCCATTTTTAACTTTTGGTTATATTTCAAAAACTTTCCAATATACATACTACAAAAATTATTTCACATTATTTACAGTGTTCATCGTGTAGTTTAAAAATGTGAATGCAACATAACATTTTGTTCACGCAATTGCTAAATATGTTTGTACTATTCACAAACATGTTTGTGACAGTTCAAATTTCATAAGTTCCAAACAAATGTTCATGACATTTTAAGAAAATGTTTACAGAATGTAATTTTTTTGCGTAATTTTGAAATAATGTTAAATAAATTTTTTTTAAAAAAATCTTGATGCTTAAAAATGAAATGTGTATCAATAAAATGTTTGTAAAATTTAAGAAAAATGTTTTTACAATGTAAAAGAATTGTGCAGGTAATTTTACAAAATGTTTCTACCACTCCAAAAAATGTAGCGTGTATTTGAAAACTGATTAACATTTATTCAAAAAAATGTTCAAACATGTATTGGAACAATGTTCATCATATATGTGAAAATTGTTCAATGCGTATTAATAAAATATTCCGCGCATATACAAAAAACGTACAATGTGTATTAAAGAAGTCAACATGTATTAGGGAAAAGAAAAAAGAAAAGGAAAAGTAAAATCACAAAAAGAAATAAATATCTGTTGCGGCAAGTGCACCTGCGTCGCCTCCGACTCCGGGCATCACACGCACAACGAGTGCCCCTGCTGTGCCAAGATGAAAAACTCCAAGAACGGCAAACCCAAATGCTCATTACCTAAACTAATCAAGCACCCCTCATGCAAGGTGGAATGTGAATTATAAGTCCATCCACCAATAATCTCTGCAGCTAACTGGTGTTCATCCATCCATTATTCATCATAGGGTTCGTGTATCTAACCGTTGTCGATTTTCCTTTCGTTGTGGATCATATATGATATGCCAATAATACTAGTACAAGCTATTTGGGTCCTAATGAAGGGAGGAGGAGATCAAGAGAGGTAGATCTAAGCTCCACCTTCCCCTCTTGTGTACTCATCGATTATGTATCAGTGTTGCAAAATACGTAGTATTGGAAGGAAAGCAAATATGTGTATGTCTTGAGGTTCGGCGTTGCTTGATTGAATAATGGGGCAACGTCTTGTGGATCCTCCGGGTAGCACTATTTTTGTATCATCTCCTATTTAAACGCCCGTAAGAAAAAATATCTCCCATTTAAACATGTAATTCAATAGAATTGTTAATTGGGGATAATATATCAAGATATAAAAGGGGATGTAGCTCAAATGGTAGATCACTTAGAATGCATTTGAGAGGCAGGGGGATTGGTACCCTATCTCCAGTTTCCTTTTTTTTGTTTATTGGTTCGATTTTTATTACAGAAAACAAATGACCAAAAAAATAGATAAGGTAATTCACAAAAAAAAAATAGATCTAGTAATTTGTTTGGTTTGTTTTAAGAAAATGTTTATCTTATATAAAAAATGTTCATAATATATTCACAAGAAAGTTTAGTTTGTGTTTAAAATATGGTCATCGTATACTATCATATGCACATAACATTGCCAAATCTCGCTACAATTGAAAGACCAATTTGTTCAGCGCACCTTTTGTGGCATGACACATCTTAGTAAGAAACGTGTGGTGAAGTCCAGCTATGAACCAAACATGCCTGAAATCACTAGTTATGGGTACCCATTGCAAAGGTTACCCAATGCCTACCAGGGTTCAAGTCCTATAATTGGCACCAGTTGGCACTCTCATTTTTTTGGATTTATTTCAGGCTTTTAGCAATGTTCGTTAAGTGGGAGGAGACGTTTTCATCTACTACTAGGCACGTGTGGTGACTTGGTCAATCTCAAGATGTTGTACCGGCTTAGTATCTCAAATGTGCTCATAGGATTGGACGTGCGTGCTTGTGTTCATAGGGATGAGTGTAAGTACGTGTATGTGAGCATCAGTGCTTAAAAATAACTAAAAGCAATGAAAACAAAATGTAGAAGTGTTCTTGATTTCTAGGAATTAGATATATCATAAAGGTTCATAAGTAGTACAATGAATCCCAACATGAGAAAAATCACATTGAGCAACACCACCAAACGATCGCTATCGCTGCTGGTGTGCGGTGTCGCTGCTCCCCTACTGGAGCTAACTTGACCTTGTCGATGACAGCACATAAGTCTTTGTGCACGTATGGACCAACACATCAGAGCTAGCGACAGTTGTCGCCATTGAACTCTTGAATCGATCTGAAGAGCATGACGCCAAACCTCATCATGATTCATGCACGATGCGAAACCCTAGCATCGCCGCCACAGGAGACGCTAGGAATCTACATTGAAGCTTCGTCGACTCCATCCCGTTGACCAATGTCGAGGAGGATCTAAGATCATATGACTAGTTTGAAGATGTAGCACTACCCTGCAAGAAAAGAAAAACCTAACCTAAACTTCTTTCCGGAGCCGAGGCATCGTGATGTTTGTCCCTGCCACTTGCCACCTGAGTTGCATGCAGAGTGGATATAGATCCATAGACTCACCGGCGAAGCTTGGACGGGATGAGTGCCCTAGCAGCCAAATCCGTGAGAAGGAAAGAGTAGGGCAGTAACATCCGCGAGGGAGAAAGAGAAACCCTAACCAAGGGACGAGTCATAGCTTAGAGTGTTTTAGTTTACATTTTAAAAACAATAAGATCAAAAGTATCTGACAAAATAATGTATGTCAGGTGAAAATATTTTGAACTGAACTTTTTTTTTTGCGAGGTCTTTTGAACTGAACTTAACACACCATTATATTTTAACAAAAGTTGTGAAGCATGAACTGTATTTTTTTCTCTCTAAACATTCAACACATATACCGACCATAAATTAAGGGAAAGAAAATAACTTGTGACTAGAATGTATGATTTGATTTATATGAAATAAACAGTTGAGTATATGCATTACTTGCTGGTGCCACACATTTTGATCTTACGGTTATCAATAGTTGAGGTGACGTAGAAGCACAATTCATAGAGAAATTAGTAATGAGGGATAGCTGTGTGGTTAAGGATTAAATAATGACAATGATGGGAGCCATGCTAATATGATTAGTTGATTAACTAGAAATTAATGTATAGTGATTGTTGGGGTTAATGTGAAAGTTGTACCTCCCATCTCCAAAGAAAAAACTTCTTTTTGTAGCTTTACAATCAAAGCCCAGTGGCACTAGCTGTGTGGGCTTGTACCCCTATCCTTGGACCGAAAGTGGTAAATTCCTCAGACCCCGGTGGCACATACTCCCTCCCTCCCACAATATAAGATAATTTTCAAGCCGGCAGAGGGAGTAGTCTATGAGTCGCAAGAAAGTTTCTTTTTAGAATGCTCTGAGAAAATCGAGTGAGTGGCTTATTGATATTTATGTACTTGCCCTAAGAAGACTGCACATAATTTTCTTAGTCAATCAAGACAACCTCTGCCATTTCATACAGATAGAACAAACACAATATTCACCCCGTCTAATCAATGATGAATTAGTTGTAGAATATGAGCCCGGTCAGATAATAGTACAACCTCCATAACTAAATATAAGAAAAAAAAAGATGTGTGCTTATATGCTTTCCTCGCAAAGAAAAAGTGTCATGAATATTGTTTCGCGTTCGAGCCAGCCACCCAAGCCTACCTTTGGTGTGGACTCTGGCAGCGTGTGCGCTGTGCGGTGTCCATGGCCACCGGCGCTGCTGCGGCATCAAGGACGATCTGCTGGGAGCACGCAGAGCACAAGTGGGATCTGGGCAAACATGTCTGAAATTCTGGAAACGACCCAAACTGGAAGCATATATTCTCGAATTAGTAGCATATATATATTCTCCCTCGAAAAAACAAAATACAAATCTTTATGGTCGTGATAAAAAGGAGAGCAAGACGCCTCTCGAAAAAACTAAGCAAACACAAAAGGAACAAGAACAATGGTTTCCTTATGGCCGTGATATATAGAAATTATCTGACATGCATAAAACAAAAAGTCATGCTGCTACATTATTCTAAGTAAAATATGGCCGATGAGGTCGCCGGAGGAAGACAAGACCCGGCCGGCCGATCGAGCTAGCTCCACCGATGATGTACTGCATGTATGCATGCATGCATGCAGCACACGCGCGCGTTCCCCCGGCCTATTGGCCGCCCGTCGTCTCGTGCTTGAGCGACAGATAGATGAGGACGACAGCCCCTACGACGGTGGCTACGAGTATCAGCATGACGCACGTGTCGTGAGGGGTTCCTGTGTACTCCCATCCCATTGCCCCCAAAGTGCACCAGCAGTAGGTCGATCGATATGCGGAGTTGAGGTAGTAGGATTGTTCGGTAGCTGTGGTATGGTATGCACGAGTATATATAGACCCGGCTGCACGTACGTATATATGGAATTAACTATCCGTTAAGCCGATCTTAATTGGGAGATAATAATGGGGTTTCCTTGCATGCATGTATAGGCCGGGGTCGTAATCACCCGGAGTTAAAAGCGCATATCCTACCGAATCTGGAACATGATGACTTCCATACTTGGTTGTTCTGGAGCATGTTTCCCCTATTAATACTATGGTTAATAAGTAGTAATATTGGTCATTGAATCAATTAACTCCATGATATATCATAGGAAAAAAAAACCCATCAGCCGGTTGATTACACGACCGCATCCGCTGCTCCCTTCGTTTGAAACGCGGCCCACTGCACCACCCACGTTTTTCTTCCTCATCTTATCTCTTCGTCTCTCTCTCTCTCTCTCTCTCTCTCTCTCTCTCTCTCATCTTATCTCTTTCCAATTCTCTTTCCCGTGCCTATCAATGGCGTACATCTCGCTGGTGAGGAGGATCGTGATGAGGCAAAGTGGTCGGAGCTCTGGCGCCCGCCCACAGCACCGCGATGGCGGGGATGGGTGGTGCCACTCGCCACCACCACCGTCCGGCGGGAGCTCGTGGCGAACGACAATGGTGTTCTTTTTTTTGGCAAAGAAGATTTCTGCAACATAAGTCATGTTGCAAAATTTTCTTCTATAACACCGCATAAAGGAGAAGACAAAGAAAAAAAATTATAACATCGCCTCGCAAAGTTTTTCTGCAAGAATACCCTTGTTGCGAAAATAAAGTGAAGGTAGAAAAAAATTTCTGCAACACGACCTATGTTGCAAAAAAATTCCCGCAACACAACCTATGTTGCAATTTTTTTTGCAACATAACCTCCGTTTGTAAATATTTCTGCAACAAGCACTCTGTTGCAAAGTCAAGTAAGACGTTCGGTTCTCTTAATTGTGTGAGATCTCGCGGGTGGCGAGGCGGCAGATCTTTTAAAAAGATCCGTCGGCCGACACGTAGACGCCCCCATAGGCGTTGCTATGCGTCGGCTGACGGACCTTTTTAAAAGATCTGTCGCCTCATGAGCCGCCCGATATAGTGGATTAAGCGGCCAAGCGTCAGCCTCTACCATTGCAACATAGGTCTTGTTGCGGAAATTATCTGCAACACGTCCCATGTTGCAGAAATTTTTGCAACATAGGTCAAGTTTACATATTTTTTTGCAACCGAGGTCTTGTTGCAGTTTTTTCGCAACAGAGGTCTTGTCGTAGAATTTTTTCGCAACAAAGGTCCTTTGCAGAAATTTATATAGAAGTCAGAAATATTTCAGAAATTTTCGTAACAAAGGTCATGTTGCAAAAATATTCTGCAACAGAGGTCTTGTTAAAGAAATTTTACAAAAATCTTTTCACAACAGAAGGTTGAGAGAACTGGGGTGAAAAGAGAAAGAATAACGAGTCATCCTAGAAATTTCTAAAACGGAGGGGTGCGCTGTATGTGGGGCACACATTGACGCGTGGGAACCGGTGGAGGCGGTCGACGCGAGCGATCAAAATCCGCCAGATGATTTGGAACGTTTCCCTTTTCTTTTAGCGAGATTCAAAAAATGCTCAAGAATTTAAAATATGCTTGCAACTACAAAACATATTCATGAATTGGAAAAGAACATTCAGTAATTCGAAAAATATTCCCGCATTTTAAACTGATCTCAATTCCACACGATGTTCTTGAATTTTTAAAACATATTCTCGGATTTTTAAAACAATTCTGGATTTCAGAAAATGTTCATGAAGTTTAAAATTGTTCCTGTTTTTCAATATATATTTCAAATTTAGAAATAAATGTGCTGATGAATTCAATAACTGATTTTGAATTCACAAATATGCACACATTATTTTTTTTGACAAATTTCAAAAAAATCACGACTTCAAAAATGTCTCTGAATTTGAAAAATGTTGATGAATTACAAAAAATGTTGATGAATTAAAAAATAGTTTTCCTTTTTTTAAAATATTCATGGATTAGAAAATCATTCACAACTTAAAAAAAATGTTCCCTCATATGAAAAAGTTCATAAACTAAAAAAATCATGAAATTTTAAAATGTGTGGAAATTAAAAAAAGTCATGAAATTCTAAAATTGTTGTAAATGAAAAATATTGACTTAGTTAAAAATGTAAAGTAAAAACAGGAAGAAAAGCAATAGAAAAAGAAATAAATGGTTCACGGTAAGTTCTAGAACCTTACCAAACTGATGAAAGAAAGACACATCTGATCCCGTAAAATGGGCCGGCCAGGTAGCGTCATTGCGCCTAGAGGTGCGTGTTTCCTCGTTATTCCCTATCGTACGCGGAGAATTGGATCCGTCCCGCGCGCATTAGCTGTTACTTAGCACCCAATGCTGAGAACCGATATGTGCTGGGTGGTCTTCATCCGCGGGTTGTATTTTTTTTTTTGAGCATCTGTAACCTTTATTAAATCTGGATGTTCATAGGGATACAGATAATATCGGGCGTATTTAGAAGCCACAGGTGGCGCCCGGGAGACAAAGAAGCCGCAGCTTTTGCAAGAGCGTGCGCTTCGAAATTATGCTTCCTATTCTCATGAATAAAATGGATAGTAGGAAAAAAACTAGCCCTATGGTTTATCTCACTCAAAACTGAGGCAAACTGGCAGGGGACATCCGAGCCTATCATGGAAATAACAACAGCACAATCCGAGGCCACGCATATAGAGTTGAGGTTGAGATCCATCGCCAAAGCAAGGGCTTCATTGCATGATTGTGCTTCCAGCGAGGGCGGATCCGTGAGACCCTCAAAAACTCTGGCTGAGGCTCCAAGAAAAGCTCCCGCCCTGTCACGACAGACCACAGCTGCTGCACCCCTTCTACCTGATCTGGACACGCCTCCATCAATGTTTAGCTTCGCTTCTGCATCGGTTGGAGGAAGCCAACCAGGTGATGTCGCTCTGGTCCTCGAGTTTCCCGCTGTTACATGCAGGTCCTTTGGCTTTGCATGCAAGTCCCTCCTGCGTGTCTTGTGCACAGCCATGCAATCAAGATCGGACAGAAATTTGTTGATGAAAACCGAAGTGCTCAAGGGGCTTTGGTACTGCTCATCATGGATAGCACGGCGCCGCGCCCACCATATGGCCCACATTGTGATCAAAATCTGAACAACTTCTTGCTCTTTTAGAGTATCCAGTAGCCAGAACATCCACAAACGAGCATCCTCTATTTGGTTTGAGATCATTACTTCTATCAGTTCCTCATCAGCCAGAGCCCAGACACAACGTGACATATGGCAATCAAACAGAGAGTGTCTCCACGTATCCACTGTCGCTTGGCAAAGTGGGCAAGCCGCCGAGTCCGTCATCTTCCTCTCCTTCCTCACCTCGCCTGTGGGGATCGATGTCTTGGCTAGCCGCCAAGCAAAAATTTTGATTTTGGGTGGGATGCTCAAATTCCAAAGTTTGCCCCAAGACTTCTTATCTGCATCCGTATCTGAATGCCCCGGAACATGCTCCACCCATTCCGTTCTCTGTTGCTTTGTAGTCGCCAATAAACGGTAGGCAGACCTTACTGAAAAAGTGCCTCTTCTGTCATAATGCCAGGCCCAAAAGTCAGATTGTACTCGTGTACTCAAAGGTATATTCAGGATCACTTCCTTGTCCATTGCATAAAAGTGCTCATCGAGGGCATCAATATTCCAACCCGCAGTAGTATGGTCAAGCAGCTCTGACACAAGTTGCGGTGGGTTTGGGGTCTTTGGGCACACTGGCCGTAGCTTGTGATCTCGCGGTATCCAGTTGTCCTGCCAAATGCTCGTTTCACTTCCGGTGCCGATCCTTTTGATGATTCCCAATTTCAGGGTGTCACACCCCTCATGAATGGAGCGCCACACTTGAGACGGATTACTTCCCAGCCCAGCTTCCAGAACGGTGCAGTTAGGATAATATACAGCCTTTAATATGCGCGCACTTAGCGAATCAGGCTCTTGCAGTAGGCGCCAGGCTTGACGGGCAAGCAAGGCTAAGTTAAAAAGCTCGATGTCGCGAAAGCCCATGCCTCCCATAAACTTCGGTTGCGTCATGACTTCCCACGAGACCCATGCAGTTTTCCTTTCTCCCTTCTTAGATCCCCACCAAAACTTCCGAAGCATGCCGTTAATATGAAGGCATAGGCCCCTCGGTAGTTTGAAGCACGCCATTGAATATGTGGGAATCGCTTGCGCCACAGATTTTATGAGAACTTCTTTGCCCCCCACCGAAAGGGCCTTTTCCATCCACCCTTGGACATGCTTCCAAATCCTGTCCTTTAGGTACTTAAAGGATCCCTCTTTAGCTCTACCAACATCCGAGGGGAGCCCTAAGTATTTCTCTGATAATTGTTCATTATTGACATCCAGGACTCGCATAACATCTTTCCTCAAGTCCCCAGAGCACCCCTTACTGAAAAAGATTGATGACTTATCTTTGTTAATCCGTTGTCCCGACGCATCACAATATCTCTGGAGTAAAACATTGGCCCGTGTTGCCATCTCGGGTGTAGCGTCAAAAAAGAGCAAGCTGTCATCAGCAAAGAGGAGGTGATTAACAATTGGAGCATCGGGAGCTACCTGGATGCCATGGATACTCTCCCCTGGTACCGAAGATTTCAACAAAGATGAGAGGCCTTCTGCTGCCAACAGAAACAGATAGGGCGAATTGGGGTCCCCCTGTCGTAAGCCTCGGGTTGGCTTGAATTCCTCTAACTTGCCTCCATTAAACATAACTGAAAAAGAAACAGAAGTAACACACCTCATGATAGTTTCGGTGAACCGAGGGCTGAAACCTAGTTTCAACATTACTGCCTTCAAATATGGCCACTCGATTCTGTCATAGGCCTTCATCATATCGAGTTTTAGAGCACAGAATCTGTTTCCCTTCAACTTCCTTGTTTTCATATAGTGTAGGCACTCATAAGCAGAGATGAAATTGTCGGTGATTAGACGACCAGGTACAAATGCAGATTGTTCCTCTGAAATGATTTCGGGGAGAATGAGTTTGAGCCGGTTAGCCAATACCTTTGAAGCAATCTTGAAGATCACATTGCATAGGCTTATCGGTCGGAACTGTGCTAAATTTTTTGGACTAGCAATCTTGGGAATAAGAACGATGAAAGTTTTGTTTATCTCCTCCGGTGAATCATCACCACTCAGAACACGCAGCACCATATCGGTTACCTCCTCACCACATAAATCCCAGTGACGTTGGAAAAAGTGAGCGGGAAATCCATCGGGCCCGGGGGCCTTTGTCGGGAACATTTGGAAGAGTGCAGACTTCACCTCTTCCTTGGTATAAGGGGCGTTCAACATAGTGTTCATTTGGCCATTTACTTTAACCGGTATGTGAGAGAGAACCTCTTCCAATCCAATGGTATCTTGCGAAGCATATAAGTTCTCGTAAAAGCTAGTTGCCATTGCTGCCATCTCCTCCTGATCGGACGTCATTGATCCATCAGCTCTCTGAAGCTCCATAATGTGATTTTTGGCTTTCCTTGCACTAGCTTTTTTGTGAAAAAATTTCGTATTGCTGTCCCCTTCAGCGAGCCATTGTATGCGGGCCCTTTGACGCCACATGATCTCTTCCCGACAACACAGCTCGACCATGCGAGCTTCAACTTCCTCCTCTTCCGTACTTGGTCCGACGCGCATGGGTGCCGCTCGCAATTCCTCAAGTTTCTTGCGTAGTTGTCTGAGTTCATGTCGAACTGAACCAAAAGTGTGGCGCCCCCACTGTTGTAGATCTGTCGCTAAATTGGCTAGCTTCTCTGAAAAATCAAAAACTGACTGAGCCACGGCTTTGGATTTCCATGCATTCTCCAAAACAGACCCGAACCGACTATCTCGTTCCCACATGCATTCATACCGGAAGGGCCGCTGGGCTGCCCGGACACTCTCACTGACTAGATCAGTCGCCAACAGGATTGGGGAGTGGTCGGACTTGGCCGCCGTAAGATGCTCTACACTGGCAAGAGGGAAAAGGGTGGACCAAGAAGCAGACGCAAGTGCCCTGTCGAGACGAACTCTACAGTAATGACCACCAGAAACTTTCTTCTCCCATGTCCAGTCCAGACCCTTATAGCCCAAGTCCGCAAGGGCACATAAATCAGTTGCCTCGCGGAAAGCCTCCATCTGCGCACTATCTCTCTCATGTACTCCCATCTGCTCTTCTTTCCTGAGAATTTCATTGAAGTCCCCTATACACAGCCACGGCAGAGTGCTTTCGCCTCGCAAACGCGTCATCATATCCCACGTCTTATAGCGTAGGCTTCTATTTGCTTCCCCATAAAAACACGAGAGCCGCCATTGTTCCTTCAATGGTTCCTTAACCCATGCATCCACATGATACCGAGAAAAGTTTTTTATTGAAACATCCATAGAATTTTTCCAAAAGATACATATGCCGCCACTGCGGCCTGAACTACCAACTCCAAAACTGAAATCAAAACCTAACGAAAAACGAAGACCTTCAACACGATTCTTCGGCAGTTGAGTTTCCACTAAGCAAAGAATCATCGGCGAACTCCTCTCCACGAGATCGCGGAGTTCTCTGACCGTCGCAGGGTCGCCAATCCCGCGACAGTTCCAGCATAATATTTTCATTGGGCCTGGCGGCGCCCCGGCTCGGAGCCCGCCAATAACGCCAT
Source organism: Triticum dicoccoides (assembly GCF_002162155.2). Taxonomy (NCBI): domain Eukaryota; kingdom Viridiplantae; phylum Streptophyta; class Magnoliopsida; order Poales; family Poaceae; genus Triticum; species Triticum dicoccoides. The sequence continues at coordinate 716,568,062 of NC_041391.1, read as the reverse complement.
CTTATTATCCTTCTTCGGTGAGGAACCTTTCTTAGCTTTATTTGACTCCCTTGGGGACACATACACCGGTGGAGGCGGTGGTGTATCAGACGTACTAGCATGTACAGCAGTGTTCCCAGGGGGCGTCTTGCTTGTCCCTGAAACATCTACTGAAAGTACCAGGTTCAGATTTTTGCGTGCAATTGGGTCCTCAGCTGGTCGCACCCCTTCTTCCTGGACAGATTTGAGAGGGCTTGTTTCTGTGTCTCCCTCCTCCTCATTCCCATCTAATTCTGCATCTTGAGATGATCTTTTGCGTGGAGCTGGGTCTCCCCTACCAGCCCTTCCACGCCCTCTAGATCTCCCTCCCCTCATAGGACGGCCTCCATCTTGCGGCCTCTGAGCCACCTCTTTACGCTGAGCAAGCATCCAGGAGCCAAACTGTTTGTGCTTTGGCTCCCAAACCCCATCTCCGCACTCCTCATGGTTGTGGCCCATGAAGCCGCATACTTGGCAAAAGTAGGGTATTTTCTCATACCTAACAGGCAGGAGGTGACGCTCTCCTTTAACAGTCAGGGGTGTAAATCTGGTAAGGGCCTTTCCAACAAGAACTCTAGCTCTCACACGAACATAATCCCCTTCATAGTAAAGTTTTGGGGCAAGCTGAACCTCTTTAACCCTTCCAATCCGGGCAGCAAGCTGGTCAACAACATCCACGTGGCGGTACAGCTCTGGGATCTTGTGAATCTGCGCCCAAACATATAGTCCGTCGAAAGAAACAGAAGTGGGATCAGTTTTACCATCGTAATCTTCCACAAGCAAGCCCATGCCCTTGAACAGCCACGGGCCACCATGCACAACTTTCTTCCAATCGCCCAAACAAAACATCTGGAATATAAAGAGATTATCCCCTGCTTCCCTGTATCTTGGCACATGCGCTAATCCCCAAACTGACTTCAAGGTCTCAAACATGGCAGGAGAGCTGAACGGGCGGGACGTATTCAGTTTCCCGATCGCCAGCCATCTAGCATCAGCCTCAAATCGCTTCACCTCCTCATCCCCAACAATCACATCATCCAATTCATCATCCTTCAAGTCCAGAAATTCCATCATCTCCTCCAGGTTCTTGCCGCTCCAACCAGCCGCCGAAGACGAGCCAGCGGGCGCCGCCATCTCCCAGATCGAAAGTCCCTGGTACTTTGCGGGAGCAGACAAACCACACACAGCGCCGGACGCCACGCTAGGCGCGGTCACGGCGACGGGTGGGGTAGGTATCGTAAATCCTCTCGCCGGCGATTAGATCGCCACCGGAGGCCGTAAACCCTAAACTCGAGGGTAGGTATCAGCGGCCATGTAGGTAGGAGGACGTTAAGTGAGCTATTGGTATCCGCGGGTTGTATTGTAATTGATAAACTAACAATTATTGTCGGCCCAAGAATGTAATCTCTCTATTTTCCAGTTCCTGAAAAAAATTCTACCTAGACTATGATCCATTTACACTCGTTTTGTTTCCTCACACTTGGGTTATCAATCACCGATGCATTAACCATACACTAGTTGGCGCATTGGTTTCTATTCGAGCGCCCAAGGCCCTAAGTCATTATATCATTGGTGAGTTGTACGGGTGGAAAGTGCTACTATTGCTAAGCGGAAGATTAATGTCGGCCCATGAATAGAATGTCTCATTTTTGAGCTGCTTATTAAAATAGCCTATCTAGACTAAAATCTAATCGACGCAATATGTGTTTCCTCGCATGATATAAGGGGTGGATGTTTGCTCTTTTTGTCTTATTAGGGTGCGAAATTGTGAAAGTTAATCCGTAGTGTACCTAGGAGGATAGTGGAATGCATTCCGAGGACCAAAAAAGAAGAGATGAGGTGCAGGTGCGTGCAAAGGAGATATTAGAGATGAGAAAGAAAAGGCAACACAGATAGGGATGTAAACTGGGTCGTATCTAATCCCGTTTAAAGTTCACTTATGATATGATAGTTCAAATAAGTGTTTTCTTTGTTGAGGAAAATAAACTATCGAGCTAGCAGAAACCTAACTAAACGCGCTTGCGGATGCCATTTATTTGCCACTTACATCCCTAAACACGAAAGAGATAAAGGAGATATTCTAAACCCTAGTGTTGACAAAAGAATCATTATGTGCATTATTCAACATGTTAATTAGGCTTGACATTAATATTTTTATAATTGAAGATGATTGAGCAAAACTATATATTGTTTCATTTGTATGACGGAAAAAAGAAGTGCCGAAGTTCAGTGACACGCCAACTCATCCTACTGTAACGAGAACACATAGGACCCAACTAGAATTGGCGCCTATCCTCTCGTCGCTTGATGTTAGAAATCTAGAGAGTAGACATATAAAACGGTCGTCCTATAGTGTGTCTAAGCCGCATGGCACTAAAATTAAGAATGCCATGTCTCTGACTTTGATGATTTTTGTTTTGTTTTTGAGGGGTATCTGACTTTGATTTTTTTTTTGAGTACTTTGAGTTTTGATGAGTGTTGTTTGGATACTGGAGTCTTCCAGTCAATATACTGTCAAATCCTTTTACAAACTGATCAACTTTGGGGGATACCCTCTGGGATAAATGATGATATGTGGAAAATTAAAGTTCCCCCTAACATCCATGTTTTCTTGTGGTTAATATATTACAACAAGACTTTGACTAGAGATAATTTAGCCAAATGTAGACATGTAGAAGACAAGACTTGTGTCTTTTGTAACGATCTGGAGACAATACAACATTTGTTTTTTGAGTGTATTGTAGCCAGGCAAGTTTGGGAGTTTGTGGCTGATTGCTTTAACATCTCTATACCTCACTCTTTTGTTTCACTTTCTTCCTTTTGGAAGAGAAGAAAACATTATGAAGCTTTGAACATCACTACTTCTGCTGCCTTGTGGAGCTTATGTCGTTTGCGGAATGACTTTGTTTTTCAGGGGCGAAGATGGCAAAGTATACGCTGTGCTTTGGATTTGTTGGGAGCAATGATCAGAAGATGGAAAATTCTATGTTCAGAAGCTCCGGGTGCTCTTCTTCTCCGGTGCTTAAGGCTGTTGGACCACCGAAGAGGGGAATTTCTTAGGATCGCTTGGGATCGTTGAGCGTCTGAGCGTCGCTGGGTTTACTTCTACTAGATTGCATACCATAGCTTTGATCTGTCTTTGCGGTCTTGTATGTTGTTTGACCCAGGCATTACTTCCTCCCCCCTGGGTAGTATCTTGCGACTTTAAATATCTTCTGTAATAGGGTAGCTTGAGGACTTGGTTGTTTCTATCTGTAGCAACTTCTTGCCGGCTGCCACCGAGCGCTGTAAACTGTCTGATGCTGTGGTTGGCCTTGGCTTTAATAAAAGTTAGTGCGGGAAGGCACCATGTTGAGGTCGATCTCGGAGACGCCGCAGGCTACAGCGAATTGTAGGGCATCCTTGCGTGGCAGCAGTGGGGGGCCCTCAGGGGCGATCTCCGTGAGCTCCGCCGCCGGAAGCAGCAGGTTGGAGCGAGGCGCCACCGCCTTCTTCCCCCCATCTTCATCTCCTTCCGAAGGGTGGCCTTCTCCAGCATGGTCATGCGGTTGGCCGGTTCCCCCTTCCGGATGCGAGCACTGCGCCGTGAGTAGACGATCGTGGGGGAGGCCGCACGGGGTGGGAGATCGGTGAAAGAGGGAGGCGGAGAGAGCGACGGCTGCGGCTGTCCGGTGCAGCCCCCTGGGGCGATCTGCAGCGCCTGCGAGGCCGGGATCGGGGGGAGGCCTGCATCGAAGCGAGCCACCGCCTGCATGACCTGCTCCTCCCCATCACAGCCCGGAGTGGAGTCGTGGGCACGGAGGTCGCGGCAGATGATCTCGACGTCAGTGAAGGGAGCACGGGAGGGGCCCACCGTGGCCACCCGGTCGACGAAGCCGATGGAGCAGGCCGCCAGGTTCGCAACGAGAAGCTTGGGCGAGCCCGCCGGGCTCATCGGGATGTGATAGAACCTGCGTTCGCCGTTGGCGCCCTGGACGCGCACATCGTAGAAGCCCTTGAACAGCTTGACTTGCACCGACTTCGGGCGTGCCGTGAGCGGGACGGCGCACACCAGTGGCTTGTGATTCACCATCATGGTTAGGCCACCCGACAGCTGCACGACCCAGTCGTCGTGGCCCTCGTCCGTTGGAGGAGGCGGCAGAGTGGAGAGGTTAGGGTCCATCCCGCCCAGAAGTCGGAGTCCCCCCCCCCATCTCCACCGCCGTTGTTTTCGTCATCGAAGTCGAGGTCCGCGAAGGCGGGGTCCGACGGGAGCTCCTGGGAGTGCACGACGAGAACGGAAGCAATGGCCCCTAGGCCGGAGAAGCCGTGGACGGGTATGGTGTGGGGCACGTCGGTTAGGGTGCGGGACTTGACGGACACAAGGACAGCGGAGTAGTCCACACCGGTGAGGCAAACGGGATCGATTTTAATGGGGCAAGCAAAAGGAACAATGGAGTTAATGATAGTGGGAGTGAACCAATACTCGAGTGGGAAATCCTCGATGTGGAGGGCGGAGACTGTGCCAAGGCGGAAAAGGAAGCAGTTCTCGGTGTCTTCATAGCGAACAAGGCTCATAGTGTTTATCAGGCAAGAAAGTAGGCTGTTGAGGATGGAGATCTCGCGTTCGTAGGCCGAGTCAAAGACAACCAAACCGGCCCCGAAGGAGGCGGCCCTAATGATGACTGGCGGGTTGCCAGCCCTGGTATGGAGAGCATGACGGATACAGGCCTACGGAGAGGGGTGTGGTGGGTTTACGATGGCGAAAGCTAGGTTTTGGAAGTGCTCTAGGGGGGTGAATGGCATGAAGACATTGGAGAAGTCGCGGCGGTGCCTAGGAGGGGAACCGAGGAAAACGGATTGAGTCGCATCCGAATCGGTGGATTCCTCCCCCGATTCGAACTCGACTTCCTCCGGGTCCTCTTCCTCCTCGACGGCATCGCCCTCAGCTTCGGCTACGTCGTTTTGCTCGGGGAAAGAGAAGATGTGAGGCGGGGAGGGGGAGGCTTGGGCCTGGGGCAGCTTGTCCTCGGAGGAGGATAGGTCAAGGGGGATGAAGTCCGCCATGGCTACAGGGGAAGGCAGGGGGTGAGGGGTGGAGCTCACGGAGAGGGGCAAGGGTTGGGCGCTA
>NC_041391.1:716548528-716562497 GCF_002162155.2 Triticum dicoccoides | reverse complement strand
AGCGTTGTCACGTCTCGTGGCCTGGGCGCTGACCTGGGCCTCGTCGTCGCGATCTGCCGGCAGAGGGGAGGGGGGTGGGAGCTGACCAGGAAGGCGACATCGTGACATGGGGGGCAGCTGTCACGGCCTGCGGAGCCTGCTGGTGGGCCAAGGCGCTGGGGGCTCTGGCCCCAAAAGGCGCAGAGGCGCATGCATGCACGAAGCCAGCGCCGATGACACCGGGAAGGCGACCAGCTGAACGAGCTGAGGCGGGCCAATGGGAAGCGCAAGGAGGCCTGGCTCAGAAAAATCGAACGCGAGAGGCTGATTTGCTACGGATACGGCACCCAGATGGCCCACGTGGCACGACAGAGGGGGATAGGGAATCCCTGAAAAGGTGCCCACGGGAATCACTACAGGAGATGGGTGCGCGCGGCGACAAGCGGCCTTGGGAGGAGCGAGAGGCGAAAGTCGCAACCGGAGGCTTGTCCGGACCCGACCAGGGGAGAACTGGCCACGTGGCAGAGCCACCGTCAACGCCCGGAGCCGCGACAACGTGAAAAGCCAAAGGCATGCCGGCCCGGTCAGCAGAGGCAGAAGGCCAGGATTGGGCGAAGGCAGCAAAGAGGCTAGGCATAGGCTGGCCGACCGGTGGGGCACTAGCAAGGAAACGAACGACCAAGACCTTGTAATTAATTCCCTCTAGCGACAGAATAAAATTTGCAATATTGCGATTGGCCACGGTAAAAGAGAACAAGCAACTGCTAAACTGAAGAATTAGCGGGTAAGCAGAGGGCGAGCCGATACAACCATTGACCAGGCGAACGACGGCAGCGGACGGCGGCGGCGGCGCAGGCAGCAGCACCTCCAGCCAGACTGGAGTAGGCGAAGCCAAGGCGGCGGACAGCGGAGAACATACCGGGGAGGAGAAGGCCGTGAGCGAGTACTCTAGAGAGCCTCACCCGGCGAGCGCAGCGGAGGCCCGACGACACGGGCCGGAGCCCCCCGCAGCACCGAAGGGGTGGAGGCGGCGAGGAACCACTGCGAAGGCGAGTCCCGGCGCGAGCCTCGTCGACGCCTACCGCGGAGATATCCCTCGCGTGCCCAGGCATGCCGCCCCCTGCCGCAACGGAGATGGAGGAAGCAGCCGTCGTCGAGCCACCAGGCGGCTAAGGCCCCAGGGGACGGGAAGCGGAGCGACCGACCGGCCCCATGGCAGCGAGAAGGCCGGTCGAGAGGGTGGTCGCCGCGGCCGGAGCGGCCGGCGGCGGAGAGGTGGAGTCGCCTATGCTATCGCCCATCCTGCATTCTGCTTTTACCATTTAATCATTATTAACTAAGTCTGTGTACTTACCAGTGTACTTATCACTTCTCAACAATTTCATGTACATCTTGCTGAATTTAACATTGAAAGCTTAATGCATCAAGCTGTTAAACATGAAGTTACTATTTATTCCTCTGCACGTTATTCTTGATTGTGTTTGTTTGAATGATGGCCATATCTAGAATATTCTGTTCAGAGAAACTTGGTGATGAAATAACATCTAACTGTCAGACTTTGCCTCTCATTGCAAGAGAAGAACATACCCATGGAGCTGGAGGAGGTGTTGGAGAACCTAAGATGCAGCAGCGCCTCCAAATCTTCCTTTAACGCGGCCATGAGGACTGCAGGCCATGCGCCCTCCGCCTCGCTGCCTACAGATTTATCCGCTGCTCTCCCGTCGCCTGCGACCGCTTCTCTAATGGATGGGTTCGTCGCAGGACCTGAGCTGAACGGCGCGCTTCACCAACACCAAGAGGAGACCCCTTAATCGTCGGCCCTCAAGCAAAGGTACCCTTTTCTTGATCATCCAGCCTTGGGACTTGCAATTCTTCTTCCTCACGTATTGTATATATGAGGAGTGGTTCGTTAATGTGAATTTGATATCTTGGATTCAGATTTGCCTGATATTGGATTCAGATAGTTTTTTGCACATTAATTGGCCTACCATTTCATTCAATTAGTTTGCTACCATGCCTACCTAAATCCCAAAATGGTAATACTTGATTCTCTTGGTGGATAATTGAGCATGGGCCTAGCTTCTAGTTTAACTTTTAGGTTTCAATGAGCAGGAGTTACTGAATAATGTGATTCTGTTTTACTGGATTGATTATCTTAGTTGTGGTTGGAAACTAAATATCCATCTTGTCATATGTAGAAACTTTACCTATTCGCAATGCTTCCACTAGTATAATTTAAACAACTAATTTAGCAGTTGTGCAATGGAAAGTGAAAAATCTTGATACGTCAAACCTGGGTGCGTGGTCTTATATGTGATCAGATGATATTTTTAAACTGTACCAGTAAGTAATAGGGTTTCATAGAGATTATACCGGATGGATAGCTCATGATTAGTTCGTCTACCTCTCTTGCTAAATACTCCCTCCATTCCTAAATATAAATCTTTTTAGAGATTCCAATACGAACTACATACGGATGTATATAGACATATTTTAGAATGTGGATTCACTCATTTTGCTCTGTATGTAGTCCGCATTGGAATCTCTATAAAGATTTATATTTAGGAACAGAGGAAGTAGATATCTCATGGTTCTATATAGCAGAATAGTTTTAGGTTTTGTGGTACCCTTTTTGACTCTGAATAAGGAACATAACATTCAGATAGACACATGTACATGGCTTCATAACCCTGATTCCCTGAACATTCATGGTTTCTATTGTTATGCCTAGTTTCCTGTGTACGTTTACATGCATGTACATGGTTGTATTGCCATCCTTCCATATACGTCTCAGACCCACCTGCCATGTCCAGACTTGGTTGGACCCTTAATCATACATGTTGATCCTAGCTAGGCTCACAAGTAAAAGGCCAGTGGTGGGTACCAAAAATTAATTTCATACAAGTCGAAGACAGTAGTATATGTGGCAATATATGATCTTAGTTAACTTTTAATAAGGTAGTATCTACTTCTTTCTAGTTGTAGTGTATAAAATCACTTACTAAGTGGATGGAGAGGTCAAGTTTGTTATGACTTTTAGTAAGTAAAGAAATTCCCCGGGTAAGCAAAACATGTAGTACCTCTGTCCCAAATTATAAGACGTTTTGTTAGGCTATTTTAGCCTACCCCAACATCTTATAACTTGGAACAGAGGAAGTACTTTGCAATCCTTACACTAGCATGCATATCTTGGAAAATCAATTTAGTTGTGTGTTGTATTACATGGAAAGCGAAAAAATCTTGATAGGTTGAACCCAGGCGCATGATTGTATACCTGATCTGATATACTATTAAACTGCACTTGCATATTAAACCCAAATAAACTTTACCTCTGGGTATTCTCACAGGCACGCGCATATACTTGTTGGTACTACTACCAGCAAGATGTTTGCGAAGTATCATGTTTCCTGAAGCACGCCAAAGTTCATCTTTCATTTTCGAAATAAAAACGATGGTTCTTCTGATATGTAGAAACACACTGTTAACTTATTCAGAAAGCAATTAAGCTGACAAGCCTAACTGCTAGCAATTTGCTACGCAAAACATGCACTTTGCAGTGCTTCCATTTGTATGCATGACTTGGACAGTCAGTTTAGCTGGTGTTGTATTACATTGAAAGTGTAAAATCTTGATAAGCTGTACTCAGGTGGATGATTGTACATCTAATCTGATATACTCTTTCAGATTCCTGTCTTCTCTTTTCCCGAGTGCGGGTAGTACATGATTTTGCTTTTCTCTAGAGTTGTTTGTACACATACCTCTTCACCAATAGACCAATGTACTCTGGTTTCTCCGATCTTGTGCTATGATATGATATGAGTTCCATTCTAAGTTAAACTAATGTTAACGTTGAATATATCCTATACTTTTGGTACTTTTGTGTTCCTAGGTTGCTTGGTTATTGCTCATCCAAGTCCTGCTGTTGTATGCATATTCGCATCCATCTCGAACATAAGAGAGCAAGAGAGAACTTACTTGTTGATGAAATAACATCTAACTGGCAGACTTTGCTTCTTTCTGTAGGATAACACACCCCTGGAGCTGGAGCACGTGTTGGATAACCTGAGATGCAACAGCGTGATCTTGGGCATGAACTATTTCAAGGAGGTACTGCTCAACTATACATCCTGACACCATGTGTTTGTCGATGTTCATCCTCTACTCTGAGCTATTGTGTACAAAAGATCATAGTGAAATCCTGTGCAATGTTTCATGTATAAATTCACAATATATGATCTTTCTGTACATAAAACATGAACACCAATATGTTCCAAAAAGGTCTTTATGTGAAGGCCCTCTATCCTGCTCTCTTCCATGGTGATATTGTACATAAATGTGCATATGTGGATTTTAAGCATGCTTTTTCTATATATCTGATAAACGCACACCTCTATAACTGCTCCCCTTTGTTTGGTATTCTAAGGCATTGGACTTGATGATTGAAAAGATGAGTCACTGTACGTGTGCTGCTAAGTCTCCTGCAGTTTCAGAAACGCATGCATTTATCTACATGTTCTGTAATACCTGAACATAAAGGCTCCTTTTGTGTTGTTTAGAACTCTCTCGTAGTTTTAGAAACATGTTGCATCTTCAGTCTGCATGTTATCTTTTGTATTCTTCTGTTGGTCCTGAGTGTAAGGACCTTTCTTTTGACTGGTGGGCTAAAGAATGGAAGTTTGTGAGGGAGGTTCTCTCAGCATATGTGAGTAGCAGTCTAATGATACCTGACTGATGTTTTTTTATGACACGAGGGAAGAGCTGTTATCACGTGTAAGGAAAGTTTTCAAGTGACTAGTTGCTAGTTTTGTCCGTACTAATGTAGTATGGGAAATATCCATAGGTATGTTCATGTGATGTTTAATCGTGCTTCTTGAATATGTTAATGTAGGCCTTGCTTCTTCAAAACTGAGAAATAGCAGGCTAGAGTGCTTATTTCTTACTCCCTCCGATCCAAAATAAGTGTTGCAGTTTTGAACTAAGGTTAGTTCAATCTTAGTTCTGAATCCGCAATGATCATGTGATTGAGGCCTAAAAAGTTTACATCTTTTCGCTACTATGTTATTTCGTGCAATCTACATGAACGTAATCCCAAACCATGATCTTGAAGAAAGTATTTTCAATATTGATTTTCCATTGCTTCAATTGCAAATTTTTATACTTTTGTGAGGATTTATGGATTTTATATAAGTATACATGTTTACCTCCTCTCTGGCAAACTCATAATATCATGTTCAAACTCATGCAAGGAAAATAATTAGCACCTAAAAAATATTCATTGTTAGTGGTGCTTCATGTCTAGAGTTGCTTCTGCTAGTTACACCCTTTGCAAAGGTCAGCTTGTGGCCGATTCATGTATTTTTTGCGTTGACTTTTTTGCATTGATCTTTGATATTGTTATTGTTTTGGCTGCTTGTGGAAACAAGTAAATCTGCACTGCATGGTTCTTTCTTAAATATTTCCTGGGATTCGCTTTTTGACATGACAGTTCACTTGCTATGTACAAGAATTGTTGTTGTCCCAGGTTTTGTTTTCTTGCTGGACACGTTGTTATGGTTTATTACATGGTGCTTGCTTGTACGGTAAATGATTTGGGTGTAGCTATGTATAGACCTGTTTGTTGCCCTTTGATGATCTTGTGGTTAATTGGATTCTACTCCTCAATCTATTGATATGATCCCTACTTCAGTTAGTGCTCTAAGTGGTTAATCGAACTGTTAAATTTCAGCTACTAAAATCATGTTGAACTGAATAGTCGTGTTGCACTACTACGGTTGATGCAATATTAAGTGCAGCACAACAGTACCTCCTCTGGATATGCTTACTTGAAGTTACACTTTGTTTATTGTTTGGTATTAGGACATGAGTGGTTGCTCTATTTCATAGGACTTGAACATGCTTAAGATGTTGTGCTATTCTAGAGATGCATGAGAATCATGGAATGGTTTTGCTTGTGTTGGGGCGAAACATGGAATTTTTTTGGTCATGATGCATAAGAATGAAAATAACAACCATTTATGGGACTGAAAAAAAACCCAGAACTACTATTATGACAAGTGATTTATTCATGATTTGTCACTTTCACTGGTGATTTGACTCCGTCATTGCGTGTGTTGCAGCCCGATGCAGAAGATGAAGCTTAAGCGGAGGAGCACGACCTTGCTTCTTTCGCATCGTCACCAGGGTCGGGGTGGCTGCTATTGCACCGACAAGAGGCACAAGAGTTTGGGTGCCCAGCAACTTTTAGTGCAGTCCCTTTAAAAGTTTCTTAGCCCCGTGACAAGGTGTAAGTAATCTTCATGCTCTAGTTCTCCATGTTGCCATCATTGTTTGATCACACAGCTACTGCTGTTGCTGCATTATTTTCTATGGCGGGGTGGACGACATGACCATAATACATAGCCAATTATGTTTTCTATGCTTTATGATGGATGGATGCTTCTTTTCCCTTGTTCTGTATAACAAACTTCACTTTTGTTTAATATTAGTACATGTTAAGTGCATTTTGGTCACTCAAGTAAATTTGAGGGAGTGATTAACAGTCGGTAAATGATATTGCAGATGGATACCATGAGCTGCATAAGAAGAGATAGATATTCTCTACTAGATGTTTAACAGTTATGCTACTCTTTCTTAGCCATGCTCTTGTTTGACAGGACTGCATAAGAAGAGATAGATATTCTCTACTAGATGTTTTACCAAGTGTTAGTGGTATGTGTTGCTCATAAGTGTGCATACATGATGGTTTGGCCGAGGGGCTTGCTTACTAGTTTTTTTAATTGTTAAAAAACTGAAATTATTGTTGTGCATTAGATGCCCGAGTTTGGTGCCATCGAGATTGACGATGAAGATGTTGCTTCCTGCAAAAGTATCAAGGCAGCGAAGAGAGAAGAACTGCCCCCTGGGAGCAGAGATGTGTTAGCGCTAGGTAAAGTGGCGAGACAAACCGGACGTGCAACATGTGCATTTCTTTGATGGCTGGTGGTTGCTATTGAAGTGTTGATTGGTGATGCCTGGTGATATTGGAGGGTTGGTAGATAGATAGGCTGGTCGTTAAAGTGGCTTGTTTTCTTGCTGGCGGCTTACTTGTCGGCTGGTAGGTATTGAGCTGATGAAGTAGGCAGCGTTGAATTCTCAGTTCTTGTTGATGTTTCCTTTTCTCGAGTGAGAGAGAGAGAGTGATATATGAAGTGTAAATTTCTGCATATTTGTTTCCATGAATCTCTCTCAAATGAAACCGGGACTTGTGTGTGAGGCCTATCTATTTACCTATCCGTAAATTGTTGATAAATTTCAAGCTGAGTGGGTTGTTTGTGCATGATAGCTCATGATTTTTTGTGCTCGTGATTCACCAAGAGCTGATAGGTAGATTGATAGATAGATGGATCATGGAGGCCTATGTAAATCTAGTCCCTTGCGATATGCAATGCAAGTGATGTGGTTTTTGCTGATGTCAGCATGTTGGTAGCTACTATATCATCATGCCTCTTCTGACTGCGAGTGTGTTGTTTCCTTGGTGGCTGGCTAATGATGTACTGTGTGTGTGTCTGTGTGATGATGATTTTTGGAAAGCTTTAATATTTACTGCTAGAAAAGAAAGAAACAGGAGTGGTGTTTGTAGTATGCGCGAGAATAATTTAGGTGTCTAGCATGCATTCCAAAAGACAAGCAGCAGCGTCGGCTCCCCTCTCTACTCGCCTGGTGTAGTTTTCCAGGACATGGCCACTGCTAGTATAGTCTTCACATCAAACGGAAAAGCCCCGTCAACATTGACTTTTAATGTGTTTTTTCTTTTCTGTCTGCTGCCCCTCTAGGATTTATTCTCTACAAATGTTATTCCCGTGACTCCACGGATGCAGTAATTCTTCAGTGTTGATGTTATTTCTGCCTGCTAGCGTTGATGTTATTCATGTGACTCCACGGATGCAGTAATTCTTCCAGCCAAAGACAACGTACGCCATAGTTTCTTTGCCTTTTTGAACTTGAGAAATAGGTATCATGCACGCCTTTTCAGAGCTAGCTTCGGAGGTAAACTATAGTGTGGTAATCGCTAGAGAAATTGTTCGGTTTTGGGTTGGCAAGATTCTGCTCCATGGAAAATCATTAGAGGATGAAGCCAGCAGTCCTTCGTCCCTGTCCCGCACGTGTGACTTTAGTTTGTTATAGGAGGGAAAAGGGAGTTAATTGGGGATTAACAGACATGATTCATTCACGATCCTAATCAGCGGCTAGCAAATAAATGGAAACCGCCCACCACTGGTTTGTCAGACTAGCCACAATGGAGGGTAACATACACTAGTAACATACACATTTCTCTAGACTATGTTACTACCTCAATAGTGGGTAGTAACATAAGTGTGGTAACATGCAAAGCTTTATTTATTACGTTATAGACTCATATTGCATTGGGACATCTGATGTTACAGTAACTAGCTAAGTTACTAGTACTACATCTCTCCTCATTAACTCATTGCCACATAAGCAAATTTGCTGAGTTGGACTCGATGTTACTACCGAAGTTACTCCCACTGTGGCTAGTCTCAAGGCCTTGACTAGTTGTTAGGAAACTTAACAAATCTTCCTATGATTTTGACATAGAGTTTATTTTATTTTATTAGGATTAGGACTCCCTAAAACAACGCCAACAGTTAGTTAGCTACTAGGAATGAAGGAAACTTAAACAGATATCGTTCCACCTTCCAAGGAAGCTTTAGTGATGGATGGAAACCAGGCGCCTCCATCTTCCAAGTAATTGAATTTAATTCGCTCCCAACCCAACGCAGCCTCCTCCTCCATTATTCCCTCTCCCCTCTCATCTATCCTGTTTCCATCCAATCCGCACGCCTCACGCGGATCGACCTCCCATCCGATGGCACCCCACGTTCCACGCCCGCTCTCCATCATACGATGGCGCCCTCCTCTCCCCTCTCTCTTATATATAAACTGCCCTGCTTTGCTTGCTCCTCCCTTTTCCTCGATCCAACACCTTGCCTGCCTCAGCTCATCTACAACGCATGCATATATACATCCAGCACCCAAGTGTCTGATGATGGTCCCTGTCCATACCCGGCGCAACACTTGTGCTGTCATTAGTATGAGCCGTGTGTCATGAGCGCCCTGGCCATGCTTGCCTGCGGCCGCCGCCACCTAGAACTCGCCCATCCACAATTCCGCCCTATCTCTACGTAAGACCATGCCCTGCTTTCTCCATCTAACCTGTTTTTTTTAAGGGAACCACTCTTGGCAGTCAGACAGATGAGTTTGTTTCTTTTGGAGTTTGGACCTGCCGATCCATCTATTACACATGGAGGTGCAGACAAGAACATGGCAAAAGCCCACCTGGGCACTAGGCACGATGCCAAACCAAGTATATAAGCAAAGGTTAGTGGGAAAACATACTGAATATGCATCGACATCTGTTGGTTGGACGCTTCCTTCCATTCAGTTGTAGCAATGGTTGAATTATTCACCAGTATGTATAGTCGAGCCAATAGGGCAAGGAATAAAGATTCATTCCATGTCGATCTCATAAGAAAACATACCCCACTTTTAGGTTCCCTGAATTTTCTACGCAGTCATCTTATTTGATCTAGTTTTTGCGTGCTAGATAGCTGACATACTACTGTTCATCATGACGACCTGCACATAATTAGTTAACTACATGCATGACCGTATGGCCAAGCAATTTTCTTGAGATTGTTCACGCGATAAACCTACCTACTCTACATACTGAAAGTGCCTCGCTAGCTTCCGTGAGCAGGTGCAGTATGATGGTGTATCACCTACTCTAGATACTGAATGCCAACATTGCATCATGTAAAGAATAGGCTGATGCTTTAGTAACAAATTTGTAGTATTGCTCAGAGGATTATAAAGGGGAGATGCTTACTATAGTTTATTACGACTTGCATGCCAAAAATCTGCTAAATGGAATGTACTGCGCAAAGCATGCCTGCCATTCGGTGTAAGTTCATTGACAGAGCTGTCGGCTATGCACAGGACTCAAGAATAGTAACGTGTGAGGGATGTTGGTAATCTATCTTTTGAGATGTGGGCAAAAACTGCAGCTGCTGTAGTGATGCACAGATGAATCTGCTTAGTTGCAGTCACCAGCTGGTTTGATGCGATAAATCTACTACTCCATAGAATTGATCTGAATTGGCATCTAGAAAGTCTATTTTGTTTGAAGAAAATCCAATCTCTTTGGTGGCGATAGTATTTTGGGATTTTGGATTGTCCTTTTTCTTGGCATTTGTGGTGGTTTTGCATATAAGAATAAGTAGGTTTGCGCAACCATATCATTGTCTTTCTGCTTCATTAGGGTCAGCACATCATCGGAAGGCAACTAGCCAAGCCATATATATACTCATTCGGTCTCAAAATAAGTGTCTCAACCTTACTACAACTAAAGTTGAGACACTTATTTTAAAACAAAGGGGAGTACTTGCTAGTGAATCACTTCAAAACAAGCTATTAAAACACAAGCTAGGTAGGTAGCATACGTGCAAAACACAACATTCAACATTATTGACCAGCTAGAAACTCACTGAGATATGTTAAGGCCAAAATGAAATTTGGTTGTCAACTAAAATGAGTGAAGAACAAGACAGTGAAATATGAAATACAGGGCATGCACACATGTCGTGTTGGTTGGCTTGCGGTGAGCTTGGTGTCTCCGGGTGTGGGCGGCGGGCGGCGACTTCACCATGGAGTTTTTGTTCCTCCGGCAACGTCGTCCTCGCAATGTGTACAACACATAGCCTCTTGCGCTCTCAAAAATGAAGAGAAACCCGAAGGAACTAAAAGGAATTGACGCGACGTTCAGCCAGTGAGGAAGTGCACGTGGTATGCCGGTGTATAATTAAGATGGGTGTTGCGAGGAGATGAATGCCAACCTTGCATGCATGCAAAGTATAGGCTGATGATGCTGGTCTCTACGACTACGGGGGAGAGATGGTTCTCCTCTTAAACAAGACTTGCAGGGTTGTGCGTACATTTCATTCCGACACATTATGCTGCCAAATTTCCGGCCGAAACTCCCATGACTTGTCGAAATTTTGTCTTTGTTTGTTCATGGAAAAACGGAGTAATGCAATAAGACCGATGACATGATGTAGACAAAATAGACTCATGTATGAATAAACCCCATCTTGTTACCTTAATAGCAATGATACATGCGTGTCATGTCTCTTTCTATCACTGAGATTGAGCACCACAAGATGGAACCCATGACAAAGCACCTCTTCCCATGGCAAGATAAATCAATCTAGTTGGCCAAACAAAACCAATAAATCAGAGAAGAAATACGAGGCTATAACAATCATGCATAAAAGAGTTCAGCAAAGACTCAAACAATATTCATGGATAGATCTAATCATAAAACCCACAATTCATTGGATCCCTACAAACACAACGCAAAAGAAAATGGTTGCATCAAATAGATCTCCAAGAACATTGAGGAGAACATTGTATTGAAGATCAAAAAGAGAGAGCAAGCCATCTAGCTACTAACTACGGACCCGTAGGTCTATGGTAAACAACTCACGCATCATCGGAGGGCAACAAGGATGATGAAGAACCCCTCCGTTATCATTGCCCCCTCCGGCAGAGTGCCGAAAAAGGCCTCTAGATTGGATCTCGTGGTTCAGGAACTTGCGGAGGCGGAAACAGTATTTCCTTGAGTCCTCTAGGGTTTTTGGAATTTTAGAGTATTTATAGAGGTGGAGGTAGGTCAATGGGGTGCCTGTGGGCCCACAACCCACCAGGGCGCGCCGAGGCTCCTGGCTTGCCCTGGTGCCTAGTGGGCCCCACGAGTGTCCCCTTGTGCCCTCCAGAAACCTCCTGGGTGTCTTCATGCCAGAAAAAATCTCCAAAAAGTTTCGTGGCATTTGGATTTTGTTTGGTATTAATATTCTGCAAAGTAAAAAACAAGCAAAAAAAACAACAACTGGCACTGGGCACTATGTCAATAGGATAGTCGCAAAAAATGATATAAAGTTGCTAGTAAATGAGTATAAAACATCCAAGATTGATACTTTAATTTGAAACAATAAAAGATTATAGATACGTTGGAGACGTATCAGCCCTCAACTTATATGTGTTTGATGGGTTGTGCCATTGCGGAGTATTTCTGTTGTTAAAAATACCATATAGGTTGACTATAAAAATCAAACTAGATTTTTCAGTATCTTGATTAAAATACTACAGAAATAATAATCCAGCAACACGGAATCCATGTAGAAATTTATTTAAGTCAATTCACTCCTAATAAGAGTTAAACCCTAGTGGATGGGGATGTGTCACTGGACCCTAAGAGTTAAACCCTATTGGATGGGGATATGCAGGTACGCAGGAGTATATAAAGACCTGGCTGCACGTATATATGGAATTAACCATCCGTTAAACCGATCTTGGGAGATAATAATGGGTTTTCCTTGCATGCATGTGTAGACCGCGATCGTAATCACCCGGAGTTAAAAGCGCATATCCTGCCGAATCGGAACATGATGACTTCCATACTTAGTTGCTGTGGAACATATTTCCCCTTGACTAGGAGAATACCCGTGCGTTGCTACAGACTTTGAACAAAATTAGTTGTTGCAAATGTTGCAAAATCAGAATGCACCAAGAGTCCTTGCCCATCCACACCAGGACCTTTCCGTCGTGATACGCAGCGCAGTTATTGGGCCACGGCACCCGGTCCACCCTCTTCTTTTGCATGACCGTCCATGTCGTGTCACCGGGATGCATGATGGCCGCGGTGAAGACGGACATGTACAAACTTATTACGGGGATCTGCTTGACCAAAAAGCTGTAAAGAAAGATTGTGCCGTCGCCTTACGTGGCGCCATGGGGTCCTCATCCACCGCGCGATCCCACGGTTGTCCTCGGGAAAGGGAGGCAATCTGGTGACGGCTCCGGTGACAAGGTCCTTGAGCGCTGGCTGGGGATGCACGGTGAAGCGCTGCAAGGATGAGCCGTCCGGTCCGGCCACCCAGGCGGTTGTATCGAAGGTCGACGTCCCCGGGAGAACATTGCCGCCGTAGATGCGGTGGGTGCTCGAAGCCGCCTTGGGGGAGACGACCCCGGTGTAAAACCACCGGGGAGTGCATGAGCTTGCAGCGGTCGGGGTGTTGCGAGACGAGCCACGGACGGAACTTGTGGTGGCGGGCCGGCAGCGGCCCTGCCGCGTTGCGCCACGGCCGGCAGACGGCGTTGAAGCGTATGAAGTCGCGGGCGTCGTGCAGGCGGCCGGAGATGTGGAAGAGCAGGTCCGTCGGAAGAAAGGCCCATGGGGGGCAGGCGGTCGGCGACGTGACTAGACTCCATCGATTGGAATCCAACAATTGATGCCGAGATCGATTTACAGGACTCAATAATGTAGAAGAAACATTGATTCGTAGTCTCATGAGGACTCCGAGTCCTCTCTTGAATCAAAGAGAGTCGACAGTATATAGTTTCCTTTTTCTCTTTTAGCCTGTACGTGTTTTCTTTTTCACGGACTATACTACATCCTCTGTTCCTAAAGGGAAACGTTTACATGCGGTGCGCCGGCTGAGCGCGCGCCATGCGATCGCTTTCCATCGTGCGCCGCGCAACACTCCTCCTTCGGATCATTTTTTTAGCAGCCGCTCCTTTTTCACCATCTCCGCCGGTGCGCAGCGCAGCACACAGGCGTGGAGAGCCTTTTTGCTGCTACGGCGAGCCACGGCGCGGGTGGAGAAGTCGTGAGGTGTGGAGGAGCTTTAAGAGGGCCGTGAGCGATGCTGGTGCCAATCAGTGGAGCGCGACCTGCCATGGCGCGGCAGCGGGGCAATCCTGGAACCGTTAATACAAAAGCTTCCACAGTTTGATTCAAAAGCTTCAACCGACGGCATATAAAGCTTCAACAGAGACATCGTGCAATGGAAAACCTATAGTCGTTCATAATAAAGCTGCAATTATTCGTAAGAAAGCTACAATCGTTCTCGAAAAAGATTTCAACCAGATGACC